>NW_026912266.1:900000-1035191 GCF_963662255.1 Cinclus cinclus | reverse complement strand
GCCTAAAAGGGCATGGGATGCATTGTGACACCACAGGGGTTAAGAGAAGCAAGGATCCATTGTGACCCAATGCAGGCTAACAATCTAAGAATCCCTTTTGACACCAGGGGGCGCAAAAGGACCACGGATGAACTCTGACAGCATGGGGACCTATAGAAGCAAGGAACCATTATGACACCATGAAGGCCAAGAATCAAATGGTTCATTGTAAGACCAAGTGGCCTAAAAGGTCTTGGAATGCATTGTGACACCACAGAGGTTAAGAGAAGCAAGGAACCATTGTGACCCAATGCAGGCTAACAATCTAATGATCCCTTGTGGCACCAGGGGCTATAAAAAGGGCCAGGGATGGATTGTTACAGCACGGGGACCAATAGAAGCAAGGATCTATTATGCCACCGTGGAGGCCAAGAATCAAATGATTCATTGTGACATCAAGTGGCCTAAAAGGGCATGGGATGCATTGTGACAGCACAGGGGTTAAGAGAAGCAAGGAACCATTGTGACCCAATGGAGGCTAACAATCTAATGATCCCTTTTGACACCAATGGGCCTACAAGGGGCAGGGATGTATTGTGAAAGCATGGGGCCCAAGTAAAACCTGGTACAATTACGCCATCATGGAGGCCAAGAATCAAATGATTCATTGTGACATCAAGTGGCCTAAAAGGGCATGGGATGCATTGTGACACCACAGGGGTTAAGAGAAGCAAGGAACCATTGTGACCCAATGCAGGCTAACAATCTAATGATCCCTTGTGACACCAATGGGCCTAAAAGGGGCAGGGATTAATTGTGAAAGCATGGGGCACAATTAAAACCTGGTACAATTATGGCACCATGGAGGCCAAGAATTAAATGATTCATTGTGACATCAAGTGGCCTAAAAGGGCATGGGATGCATTGTGACACCACAGATGTTAAGAGAAACAAGGAACAATTGTGACCCCATGCAGGCTAACAATCTAATGATCCCTTTTGACACTAATGGGCCTAAAAGGGCCAGGGATGTATTGTGAAAGCATGGGGCCCAATTAAAACCTGGTACAATTACGCCACCATGGAGGCCAAGAATCAAATGATTCATTGTGACATCAAGTGGCCTAAAATGGCATGGGATGCATTGTGACACCACAGGGGTTATGAGAAGCAAGGAACCATTGTGACCCAATGCAGGCTAACAATCTAAGAATCCCTTTTGACACCAGGGGGCACAAAAGGACCACGGATGAACTCTGACAGCATGGGGACCTATAGAAGCAAGGAACCATTATGACACCATGAAGGCCAAGAATCAAATGATTCATTGTGACATCAAGTGGCCTAAAAGGGCATGGGATGCATTGTGACAGCACAGGGGTTAAGAGAAGCAAGGAACCATTGTGACCCAATGCAGGCTAACAATCTAATGATCCCTTGTGACACCAATGGGCCTAAAAGGGGCAGGGATGTATTGTGAAAGCATGGGGCCCAAGTAAAACCTGGTACAATTATGCCACCGTGGAGGCCAAGAATCAAATGATTCATTGTGACATCAAGTGGCCTAAAAGGGCATGGGATGCATTGTGACAGCACAGGGGTTAAGAGAAGCAAGGAACCATTGTGACCCAATGCAGGCTAACAATCTAATGATCCCTTGTGGCTCCAGGGGGTATAAAAAGGGCCAGGGATGGATTGTTACAGCACGGGGACCAATAGAAGCAAGGAAATATTATGCCACCATGGAGGCCAAGAATCAAATGATTCATTGTGACATCAAGTGGCCTAAAAGGGCATGGGATGCATTGTGACAGCACAGGGGTTAAGAGAAGCAAGGAACCATTGTGACCCAAAGGAGGCTAATAATCCCAGGATCCCATTTGACACCAGGGGGCGTAAAAGGGCCAGGGATGACTTGTGACAGCATGGGGACCAATAGAAACAAGGAACCATTATGACACCATGGAGGCCAAGAATCAAATAATTCATTGTGACATCATGTGGCCTAAAAGGGCATGGGATGCATTGTGACAGCACAGGGGTTAAGGGAAGCAAGGAAGCATTGTGACCCAATGCAGGCTAACAATCTAATGATCCCTTGTGACACCAATGGGCCTAAAAGGGGCAGGGATGTATTGTGAAAGCAAGGGGCCCAAGTAAAACCTGGTACAATTATGCCACCTTGGAGGCCAAGAATCAAATGATTCATTGTGACATCAAGTGGTCTAAAAGGGCATGGGATGCATTGTGACAGCACAGGGGTTAAGAGAAGCAAGGAACCATTGTGACCCAATGCAGGCTAACAATCTAATGATCCCTTGTGTCACCAGGGGCTATAAAAAGGGCCAGGGATGGATTGTTACAGCACGGGGACCAATAGAAGCAAGGATCTATTATGCCACCGTGGAGGCCAAGAATCAAATGATTCATTGTGACATCAAGTGGCCTAAAAGGGCATGGGATGCATTGTGACACCATAGAGGTTAAGAGAAGCAAGGAAGCATTGTGACCCAATGCAGGCTAACAATCTAATGATCCCGTGTGACACCAATGGGCCTAAAAGGGGCAGGGATGAATTGTGAAGGCATGGGGCCCAAGTAAAACCTGGTACAATTATGCCACCATGGAGGCAAAGAATCAAATGATTCATTCTGAATTCAAGTGGCCTAAAAGGGCATGGGATGCATTGTGACACCACAGGGTTTAAGGGAAGTAGGGAACCATTGTGACCCAATGCAGGCTAACAATCTAATGATCCCTTGTGGCACCAGGGGCTATAAAAAGGGCCAGGGATGGATTGTTACAGCACGGGGACCAATAGAAGCAACGATCTATTATGCCAACGTGGAGGCCAAGAATCAAATGATTCATTGTGACATCAAGTGGCCTAAAAGGGCATGGGATGCATTGTGACAGCACAGGGGTTAAGAGAGGCAAGGATCCATTGTGACCCAATGGAGGCTAACAATCTAATGATCCCATTTGACACCAGGGGGCGTAAAAGGTTCAGGGATGAATTGTGACAGCATGGCGCCCAATAGAAACAAGGAACCATTATGACACCATGGAGGCCAAGAATCAAATGATTCATTGTGACATTAAGTGGCCTAAAAGGGCATGGGATGCATTGTGACACCACAGAGGTTAAGAGAAGCAAGGAACCATTGTGACCCAATGGAGGCTAACAATCTAATGATCCCTTGTGACACCAATGGGCCTAAATGGGGCAGGGATGTATTGTGAAAGCATGGGGCACAATTAAAACCTGGTACAATTATGCCAACATGGAGGCCAAGAATCAAATGATTCATTGTGACATCAAGTGGCCTAAAAGGGCATGGGATGCATTGTGACAGCACAGGGGTTAAGAGAAGCAAGGAACCATTGTGACACCATGAAGGCCAAGAATCAAATGGTTCATTGTAAGACCAAGTGGCCTGAAAGGGCTTGGAATGCATTGTGATACCACAGAGGTTAAGAGAAGCAAGGAACCATTGTGACCCAATGCAGGCTAACAATCTAATGATCCCTTGTGACACCAATGGGCCTAAATGGGGCAGGGATGTATTGTGAAAGCATGGGGCCCAAGTAAAACCTGGTACAATTATGCCAACATGGAGGCCAAGAATCAAATGATTCATTGTGACATCAAGTGGCCTAAAAGGGCATGGGATGCATTGTGACAGCACAGGGGTTAAGAGAAGCAAGGA
Source organism: Cinclus cinclus (assembly GCF_963662255.1). Lineage (NCBI taxonomy): Eukaryota > Metazoa > Chordata > Aves > Passeriformes > Cinclidae > Cinclus > Cinclus cinclus. Next base: position 1,031,502 of record NW_026912266.1, on the reverse strand, counting down.
ACCATTGTGACCCAATGCAGGCTAACAATCTAATGATCCCTTGTGGCACCACGGGGTATAAAAAGGGCCAGGGATGGATTGTTACAGCATGGGGACCAATAGAATCAAGGAACTATTATGCCACCATGGAGGCCAAGAATCCAATAATTCATTGTGACATCAAGTGGCCTAAAAGGGCATGGGATGCATTGTGACAGCACAGGGGTTAAGAGAAGCAAGGAACCATTGTGACCCAATGGAGGCTAATAATCCCAGGATCCCATTTGACACCAGGGGGCGTAAAAGGGCCAGGGATGACTTGTGACAGCGTGGGGACCAATAGAATCAAGGATCTTTTATGCCACCATGGAGGCCAAGAATCAAATAATTCATTGTGACATCATGTGGCCTAATAGGTAATGGGATGCATTGTGACACCACAGAGGTTAAGAGCAGCAAGGATCCATTGTGACCCAATGGAGGCTAACAATTTAATGATCCCTTTTGACACCAATGGGCCTAAAAGGGGCAGGCATGTATTGTGAAAGCATGGGGCCCAATTAAAACCTGGTACAATTACGCCACCATGGAGGCCAAGAATCAAATGATTCATTGTGACATCAAGTGGCCTAAAAGGGCATGGGATGCATTGTGACAGCACAGGGGTTAAGAGAAGCAAGGATCCATTGTGACCCAATGGAGGCTAACAATCTAATGATCCCTTTTGACACCAATGGGCCTAAAAGGGGCAGGGATGTATTGTGAAAGCATGGGGCCCAATTAAAACCTGGTACAATTACGCCACCATGGAGACCAAAAATCAAATGATTCATTGTGACATCAAGTGGCCTAAAAGGGCATGGGATGCATTGTGACACCACAGGGGTTAAGAGAAGCAAGGAACCATTGTGACCCAATGCAGGCTAACAATCTAATGATCCCTTGTGGCACCAGGGGGTATAAAAAGGGCCAGGGATGGATTGTTACAGCACGGGGACCAATAGAAGCAAGGAACTATTATGCTACCGTGGAGGCCAAGAATCAAATGATTCATTGTGACATCATGTGGCCTAAAAGGGCATGGGATGCATTGTGACAGCACAGGGGTTAAGAGAAGCAAGGATCCATTGTGACCCAATGGAGGCTAATAATCCCAGGATCCCATTTGACACCAGGGGGCGTAAAAGGGCCAGGGATGACTTGTGACAGCATGGGGCCCAATAGAAACAAGGAACCATTATGACACCATGGAGGCCAAGAATCAAATGATTCATTGTGACATCATGTGGCCTAAAAGGGCATGGGATGCATTGTGACACCATAGAGGTTAAGAGAAGCAAGGAAGCATTGTGACCCAATGCAGGCTAACAATCTAATGATCCCTTGTGACACCAATGGGCCTAAAAGGGGCAGGGATGAATTGTGAAGGCATGGGGCCCAAGTAAAACCTGGTACAATTATGCCACCATGGAGGCAAAGAATCAAATGATTCATTGTGAATTCAAGTGGCCTAAAAGGGCATGGGATGCATTGTGACACCACAGGGTTTAAGGGAAGTAGGGAGCCATTGTGACCCAATGCAGGCTAACAATCTAATGATCCCTTGTGGCACCAGGGGCTATAAAAAGGGCCAGGGATGGATTGTAACAGCACGGGGACCAATAGAAGCAACGATCTATTATGCCACCATGAAGGCCAAGAATCAAATGATTCATTGTGACATCAAGTGGCCTAAAAGGGCATGGGATGCATTGTGACAGCACAGAGGTTAAGAGAGGCAAGGATCCATTGTGACCCAATGGAGGCTAACAATCTAATGATCCCATTTGACACCAGGGGGCGTAAAAGGTTCAGGGATGAATTGTGACAGCATGGCCCCCAATAGAAACAAGGAACCATTATGACACCATGGAGGCCAAGAATCAAATGATTCATTGTGACATCAAGTGGCCTAAAAGGGCATGGGATGCATTGTGACACCACAGAGGTTAAGAGAAGCAAGGAACCATTGTGACCCAATGCAGGCTAACAATCTAAGAATCCCTTTTGACACCAGGGGGCGCAAAAGGACCACGGATGAACTCTGACAGCATGCGGACCTATAGAAGCAAGGAACCATTATGACACCATGAAGGCCAAGAATCAAATGGTTCATTGTAAGACCAAGTGGCCTGAAAGGGCTTGGAATGCATTGTGATACCACAGAGGTTAAGAGAAGCAAGGAACCATTGTGACCCAATGCAGGCTAACAATCTAATGATCCCTTGTGACACCAATGGGCCTAAAAGGGGCAGGGATGTATTGTGAAAGCATGGGGCCCAAGTAAAACCTGTTACAATTATGCCACCATGGAGGCCAAGAATCAAATGATTCATTGTGACATCAAGTGGCCTAAAAGGGCATGGGATGCATTGTGACACCACAGGGGTTAAGAGAAGCAAGGAACCATTGTGACCCAATGCAGGCTAACAATCTAATGATCCCTTGTGGCACCAGGGGGTATAAAAAGGGCCAGGGATGGATTGTTACAGCACGGGGACCAATAAAAGGAAGGATCTATTATGCCACCATGGAGGCCAAGAATCAAATGATTCATTGTGACATCAAGTGGCCTAAGAGGGCATGGGATGCATTGTGACAGCACAGGGGTTAAGAGAAGCAAGGATCCATTGTGACCCAATGGAGGCTAACAATCTAATGATCCCTTTTGACACCAATGGGCCTACAAGGGCCAGGGATGTATTGTGAAAGCATGGGGCCCAAGTAAAACCTGGTACAATTATGCCGACATGGAGGCCAAGAATCATATGATTCATTGTGACATCAAGTGGCCTAAAAGGGCATGGGATGCATTGTGACAGCACAGGGGTTAAGAGAAGCAAGGATCCATTGTGACCCAATGGATGCTAATAATCCCAGCATCCCATTTGACACCAGGGGGTATAAAAAGGACCACGGATGAACTCTGACAGCATGGGGACCTATAGATGCAAGGAACCATTATGACACCATGAAGGCCAAGAATCAAATGATTCATTGTGACATCAAGTGGCCTAAAAGGGCATGGGATGCATTGTGACACCACAGAGGTTAAGAGAAGCAAGGAACCATTGTGACCCAATTCACGCTAACAATCTAATGATCTCTTGTGACACCAATGGGCCTAAAAGGGGCAGGGATGAATTGTGAAATCATGGGGCCCAATTAAAACCTGGTACAATTATGCCACCATGGAGGCCAAGAATCAAATGATTCATTGTGACATCAAGTGGCCTAAAAGGGCATGGGATGCATTGTGACAGCACAGGGGTTAAGAGAAGCAAGGATCCATTGTGACCCAATGGAGGCTAACAATCTAATGATCCCTTTTGACACCAATGGGCCTAAAAGGGGCAGGGATGTATTGTGAAAGGATGGGGCCCAAATAAAACCTGGTACAATTACGCCACCATGGAGGCCAAGAATCAAATGATTCATTGTGACATCAAGTGGCCTAAAAGGGCATGGGATGCATTGTGACAGCTCAGGGGTTAAGAGAAGCAAGGATCCATTGTGACCCAATGGAGGCTAATAATCCCAGGATCCCATTTGACACCAGGGGGAGTAAAAGGGCAGGGATGAGTTGTGACAGCATATGGCCCAATAGAAACAAGGAACCATTATGACACCATGGAGGCCAAGAATCAAATGATTCATTGTGACATCAAGTGGCCTAAAAGGGCATGGGATGCATTGTGACACCACAGAGGTTAAGAGAATCAAGGAACCATTGTGACCCAATGCAGGCTAACAATCTAATGATCCCTTGTGACACCAGTGGGCCTAAAAGGGCCACGGATGAATTGTTACAGCACGGGGACCAATAGAAGCAAGGATCTATTATGCCACCATGGAGGCCAAGAACCAAATAATTCATTGTGACATCATGTGGCCTAAAAGGGCATGGGATGCATTGTGACAGCACAAGGCTTCAGAGAAGCAAGGAAGCATTGTGACCCAATGCAGGCTAACAATCTAATGATCCCTTGTGACACCAATGGGCCTAAAAGGGGCAGGGATGAATTGTGAAAGCATGGGGCCCAAGTAAAACCTGGTACAATTATGCCACCATGGAGGCCAAGAATCAAATGATTCATTGTGACATCAAGTGGCCTAAAATGGCATGGGATGCATTGTGACACCACAGGGTTTAAGGGACGTAGGGAACCATTGTGACCCAATGCAGGCTAACAATCTAAGAATCCCTTGTGGCACCAGGGGCTATAAAAAGGGCCAGGGATGGATTGTTACAGCACGGGGACCAATAGAAGCAAGGATCTATTATGCCACCGTGGAGGCCAAGAATCAAATGATTCATTGTGACATCAAGTGGCCTAAAAGGGCATGGGATGCATTGTGACAGCACAGAGGTTAAGAGAGGCAAGGATCCATTGTGACCCAATGGAGGCTAACAATCTAATGATCCCATTTGACACCAGGGGGCGTAAAAGTTTCAGGGATGAATTGTGACAGCATGGGGCCCAATAGAAACAAGGAACCATTATGACACCATGGAGGCCAAGAATCAAATGATTCATTGTGACATCAAGTGGCCTAAAATGGCATGGGATGCATTGTGACACCACAGGGGTTAAGAGAAGCAAGGAACCATTGTGACCCAATGCAGGCTAACAATCTAATGATCCCTTGTGGCACCAGGGGTTATAAAAAGGGCCAGGGATGGATTGTTACAGCACGGGGCCCAATAAAAGGAAGGATCTATTATGCCACCATGGAGGCCAAGAATCAAATGATTCATTGTGACATCAAGTGGCCTAAGAGGGCATGGGATGCATTGTGACACCACAGAGGTTAAGAGAAGCAAGGATCCATTGTGACCCAATGGAGGCTAACAATCTAATGATCCCTTTTGAAACCAATGGGCCTAAAAGGGGCAGGGATGAATTGTGAAAGCATGGGGCCCAATTAAAACCTGGTACAATTATGGCACCATGGAGGCCAAGAATCAAAGGATTCATTGTGACATCAAGTGGCCTAAAAGGGCATGGGATGCATTGTGACACCACAGGGGTTAAGAGAAGCAAGGATCCATTGTGACCCAATGGATGCTAATAATCCCAGGATCCCATTTGACACCAGGGGGCGTAAAAGGGCCAGGGATGAATTGTGACAGCATGGGGCCCAATAGAAACAAGGAACCATTATGACACCATGGAGGCCAAGAATCAAATGGTTCATTGTGACATCAAGTGGCCAAAAAGGGCATGGGATGCATTGTGACACCACAGAGGTTAAGAGAAACAAGGAACAATTGTGACCCAATGGAGGCTAACAATCTAATGATCCCTTTTGACACTAATGGGCCTAAAAGGGGCAGGGATGTATTGTGAAAGCATGGGGCCCAATTAAAACCTGGTACAATTACGCCACCATGGAGGCCAAGAATCAAATGATTCATTGTGACATCAAGTGGCCTAAAATGGCATGGGATGCATTGTGACACCACAGAGGTTAAGAGAAGCAAGGAACCATTGTGACCCAATGGAGGCTAACAATCTAAGAATCCCTTTTGACACCAGGGGGCACAAAACGACCACGGATGAACCCTGACAGCATGGGGAACTAGAGAAGCAAGGAACCATTATGACACCATGAAGGCCAAGAATCAAATGATTCATTGTGACATCAAGTGGCCTAAAAGGGCATGGGATGCATGGTGACAGCACAGGGGTTAAGAGAAGCAAGGATCCATTGTGACCCAATGGAGGCTAATAATCCCAGGATCCCATTTGACACCAGGGGGCGTAAAAGGGCCAGGGATGACTTGTGACAGCATGGGGACCAATAGAATCAAGGATCTATTATGCCACCATGGAGGCCAAGAATCAAATAATTCATTGTGACATCATTTGGCCTAAAAGGCCATGGGATGCATTGTGACACCACAGAGGTTAAGAGAAGCAAGGATCCATTGTGACCCAATGGAGGCTAATAATCCCAGGATCCCATTTGACACCAGGGGGCGTAAAAGGGCCAGGGATGTATTGTGAAAGCATGGGGCCCAATTAAAGCCTGGTACAATTACGCCACCATGGAGGCCAAAAATCAAATGATTCATTGTGACATCAAGTGGCCTAAAAGGGCATGGGATGCATTGTGACGGCACAGGGGTTAAGAGAAGCAAGGAACCATTGTGACCCAATGCAGGCTAACAATCTAATGATCCCTTGTGACACCAATGGGCCTAAAAGGTGCAGGGATGAATTGTGAAAGCATGGGGCCCAAGTAAAACCTGGTACAATTATGCCACCATGGAGGCCAAGAATCAAATGATTCATTGTGACATCAAGTGGCCTAAAAGGGCATGGGATGCATTGTGACACCACAGGGGTTAAGAGAAGCAAGGAACCATTGTGACCCAATGCAGGCTAACAATCTAAGAATCCCTTTTGACACCAGGGGGCGCAAAAGGAGCACGGATGAACTCTGACAGCATGGGGACCTATAGAAGCAAGGAACCATTATGACACCATGAAGGCCAAGAATCAAATGGTTCATTGTAAGACCAAGTGGCCTAAAAGGGCTTGGAATGCATTGTGACACCACAGAGGTTAAGAGAAGCAAGGAACCATTGTGACCCAATGCAGGCTAACAATCTAATGATCCATTGTGGCACCAGGGGGTATAAAAAGGGCCAGGGATGACTTGTGACAGCATGGGGACCCATAGAATCAAGGATCTATTATGACACCATGGAGGCCAAGAATCAAATAATTCATTGTGACATCATGTGGCCTAAAAGGGCATGGGATGCATTTTGACAGCACAGGGGTTAAGAGAAGCAAGGATCCATTGTGACCCAATGGAGGCTAACAATCTAATGATCCCTTTTGACACCAATGGGCCTAAAAGGGGCAGGGATGTATTGTGAAAGCATGGGGCACAATTAAAGCCTGGTACAATTACGCCACCATGGAGGCCAAAAATCAAATTATTCATTGTGACATCAAGTGGCCTAAAAGGGCATGGGATGCATTGTGACGGCACAGGGGTTAAGAGAAGCAAGGAACCATTGTGACCCAATGCAGGCTAACAATCTAATGATCCATTGTGGCACCAGGGGGTATAAAAAGGGCCAGGGATGGATTGTTACAGCACGGGGACCAATAGAAGCAAGGATCTATTATGCCACCGTGGAGGCCAAGAATCAAATGATTCATTGTGACATCAAGTGGCCTAAAAGGGCATGGGATGCATTGTGACAGCACAGGGGTTAAGAGAAGCAAGGATCCATTGTGACCCAATGGAGGCTAATAATCCCAGGATCCCATTTGACACCAGGGGGCGTAAAAGGGCCAGGGATGACTTGTGACAGCATGGGGACCAATAGAAGCAAGGATCTATTATGCCACTATGGAGGCCAAGAATCAAATAATTCATTGTGACATCAAGTGGCCTAAAAGGCCATGGGATGCATTGTGACACCACAGAGGTTAAGAGAAGCAAGGATCCATTGTGACCCAATGCAGGCTAACAATCTAATGATCCCTTTTGACACCAATGAGCCTAAAAGTGGCAGGGATGTATTGTGAAAGCATGGGGCCCAATTAAAACCTGGTACAATTATGCCACCATGGAGGCCAAGAATCAAATGATTCATTGTGACATCAAGTGGCCTAAAACGGCATGGGATGCATTGTGACAGCACAGGGGTTAAGAGAAGCAAGGAACCATTGTGACCCAATGCAGGCTAACAATCTAATGATCCCTTGTGACACCAAAGGGCCTAAAAGGCGCAGGGATGTATTGTGAAAGCATGGGGCCCAAGTAAAACCTGGTACAATTATGCCACCATGGAGGCCAAGAATCAAATGATTCATTGTGACATCAAGTGGCCTAAAAGGGCATGGGATGCATTGTGACAGCACAGGGGTTAAGAGAAGCAAGGATCCATTGTGACCCAATGGAGGCTAATAATCCCAGGATCCCATTTGACACCAGGGGGCGTAAAAGGGCCAGGGATGACTTGTGACAGCATGGGGACCAATAGAATCAAGGATCTATTATGCCACCATGGAGGCCAAGAATCAAATAATTCATTGTGACATCATGTGGCCTAAAAGGCCATGGGATGCATTGTGACACCACAGAGGTTAAGAGAAGCAAGGATCCATTGTGACCCAATGCAGGCTAACAATCTAATGATCCCTTTTGACACCAATGGGCCTAAAAGGGGCAGGGATGTATTGTGAAAGCATGGGGCCCAATTAAAACCTGGTACAATTATGCCGCCATGGAGGCCAAGAATCAAATGATTCATTGTGACATCAAGTGGCCTAAAAGGGCATGGGATGCATTGTGACAGCACAGGGGTTAAGAGAATCAAGGATCCATTGTGACCCAATGGAGGCTAATAATCCCAGGATCCCATTTGACACCAGGGGGCGTAAAAGGGCCAGGGATGAATTGTGACAGCATGGGGCCCAATAGAAACAAGGAACCATTATGACACCATGGAGGCCAAGAATCAAATGATTCATTGTGACATCAAGTGGCCTAAAAGGGCATGGGATGCATTGTGACACCACAGAGGTTAAGAGAAGCAAGGAAGCATTGTGACCCAATGCAGGCTAACAATCTAATGATCCCTTGTGACACCAATGGGCCTAAAAGGGGCAGGGATGAATTGTGAAAGCATGGGGCCCAAGTAAAACCTGGTACAATTATGCCACCATGGAGGCCAAGAATCAAATGATTCATTGTGACATCAAGTGGCCTAAAAGGGCATGGGATGCATTGTGACACCACAGGGGTTAAGAGAAGCAAGGAACCATTGTGACCCAATGCAGGCTAACAATCTAAGAATCCCATTTGACACCAGGGGGCGCAAAAGGACCACAGATGTACTCTGACAACATGCGGACCTATAGAATCAAGGAACCATTATGACACCATGAAGGCCAAGAATCAAATGGTTCATTGTAAGACCAAGTGGCCTAAAAGGGCTTGGAATGCATTGTGACAACACAGAGGTTAAGAGAAGCAAGGAACCATTGTGACCCAATGCAGGCTAACAATCTAATGATCCCTTGTGGCACCAGGGGGTATAAAAAGGGCCAGGGATAGATTGTTACAGCACGGGGACAAATATAAGCAAGGATCTATTATGCCACCGTGGAGGCCAAGAATCAAATGATTCATTGTGACATCAAGTGGCCTAAAAGGGCATGGGATGCATTGTGACAGCACAGGGGTTAAGAGAAGCAAGGATCCATTGTGACCCAATGGAGGCTAATAATCCCAGGATCCCATTTGACACCAGGGGGCGTAAAAGGGCCAGGGATGACTTGTGACAGCATGGGGACCAATAGAATCAAGGATCTATTATGCCAACATGGAGGCCAAGAATCAAATAATTCATTGTGACATCAAGTGGCCTAAAAGGCCATGGGATGCATTGTGACACCACAGAGGTTAAGAGAAGCAAGGATCCATTGTGACCCAATGCAGGCTAACAATCTAATGATCCCTTTTGACACCAATGAGCCTAAAAGGGGCAGGGACGTATTGTGAAAGCATGGGGCCCAATTAAAACCTGGTACAATTACGCCACCATGGAGGCCAAGAATCAAATGATTCATTGTGACATCAAGTGGCCTAAAAGGGCATGAGATGCATTGTGACAGCACAGGGGTTAAGAGAAGCAAGGAACCATTGTGACCCAATGGAGGCTAACAATCTAATGATCCCTTTTGACACCAATGGGCCTAAAAGGGGCAGGGATATATTGTGAAAAGATGGGGCCCAAATAAAACCTGGTACAATTACGCCACCATGGAGGCCAAGAATCAAATGATTCATTGTGACATCAAGTGGCCTAAAAGGGCATGGGATGCATTGTGACACCACAGGGGTTAAGAGAAGCAAGGAACCATTGTGACCCAATGCAGGCTAACAATCTAATGATCCCTTGTGACACCAAAGGGCCTAAAAGGGGCAGGGATGTATTGTGAAAGCATGGGGCCCAAGTAAAACCTGGTACAATTATGCCACCATGGAGGCCAAGAATCAAATGATTCATTGTGACAATCAAGTGGCCTAAAAGGGCATGGGATGCATTGTGACAGCACAGGGGTTAAGAGAAGAAAGGATCCATTGTGACCCAATGGAGGCTAATAATCCCAGGATCCCATTTGACACCAGGGGGCGTAAAAGGGCCAGGGATGAATTGTGACAGCATGGGGACCAATAGAATCAAGGATCTATTATGCCACCATGGAGGCCAAGAATCAAATAATTCATTGTGACATCATTTGGCCTAAAAGGCCATGGGATGCATTGTGACACCACAGAGGTTAAGAGAAGCAAGGATCCATTGTGACCCAATGGAGGCTAATAATCCCAGGATCCCATTTGACACCAGGGGGCGTAAAAGGGCCAGGGATGAATTGTGACAGCATGGGGCCCAATAGAAACAAGGAACCATTATGACACCGTGGAGGCCAAGAATCAAATGATTCATTGTGACATCAAGTGGCCTAAAAGGGCATGGGATGCATTGTGACACCACAGAGGTTAAGAGAAGCAAGGAAGCATTGTGACCCAATGCAGGCTAACAATCTAATGATCCCTTGTGACACCAATGGGCCTGAAAGGGGCAGGGATGAATTGTGAAAGCATGGGGCCCAAGTAAAACCTGGTACAATTATGCCACCATGGAGGCCAAGAATCAAATGATTCATTGTGACATCAAGTGGCCTAAAAGGGCATGGGATGCATTGTGACAGCACAGGGGTTAAGAGAAGCAAGGATCCATTGTGACCCAATGGAGGCTAACAATCTAATGATCCCTTTTGACACCAATGGGCCTAAAAGGGGCAGGGATGTATTGTGAAAGCATGGGGCCCAATTAAAACCTGGTACAATTACGCCACCATGGAGGCCAAGAATCAAATGATTCATTGTGACATCAAGTGGCCTAAAAGGGCATGGGATGCATTGTGACCGCACAGGGGTTAAGAGAAGCAAGGATCCATTGTGACCCAATGGAGGCTAACAATCTAATGATCCCTTTTGACACCAATGGGCGTAAAAGGGGCAGGAATGTATTGTGAAAGCATAGGGTCAAATTAAAACCTGGTACAATTACGCCACCATGGAGACCAAGAATCAAATGATTCATTGTGACATCAAGTGGCCTAAAAGGGCATGGGATGCATTGTGACAGCACAGGGGTTAAGAGAAGTAAGGATCCATTGTGACCCAATGGAGTCTAATAATCCCAGGATCCCATTTGACACCAGGGGGCGTAAAAGGGCCAGGGATGAATTGTGACAGCATGGGGCCCAATAGAAACAAGGAACCATTATGACACCATGGAGGCCAAGAATCAAATGATTCATTGTGACATCAAGTGGCCTAAAAGGGCATGGGATGCATTGTGACTCCACAGATGTTAAGAGAAGCAAGGAACCATTGTCACCCAATGCAGGCTAACAATCTAATGATCCCTTGTGACACCAATGGGCCTAAAAGTGGCAGGGATGAATTGTGAAAGCATGGGGCCCAAGTAAAACCTGGTACAATTATGCCACCATGGAAGCCAAGAATCAAATGATTCATGGTGACATCAAGTAGCCTAAAAGGGAATGGGATGCATTGTGACACCACAGGGGTTAAGAGAAGCAAGGATCCATTGTGACCCAATGCAGGCTAAAAATCTAAGAATCCCTTGTGGCACCAGGGGGTATAAAAAGGGCCAGGGATGTATTGTTACAGCACGGGGACCAATAGAAGCAAGGATCTATTATGCTACCGTGGAGGCCAAGAATCAAATGATTCATTGTGACATCATGTGGCCTAAAAGGGCATGGGATGCATTGTGACAGCACAGGGGTTAAGAGAAGCAAGGATCCATTGTGACCCAATGCAGGCTAACAATCTAATGATCCCTTTTGACACCAATGGGCATAAAAGGGGCAGGGATGTATTGTGAAAACATGGGGCCCAATTAAAACCTGGTACAATTACGCCACCATGGAGGCCAAGAATCAAATGATTCATTGTGACATCAAGTGGCCTAAAAGGGCATGGGATGCATTGTGACAGCACAGGGGTTAAGAGAAGCAAGGAACCATTGTGACCCAATGCAGGCTAACAATCTAATGATCCCTTGTGACACCAATGGGCCTAAAAGGGGCAGGGATGAATTGTGAAAGCATGGGGCCCAAGTAAAACCTGGTACAATTATGCCACCATGGAGGCCAAGAATCAAATGATTCATTGTGACATCAAGTGGCCTAAAAGGGCTTGGAATGCATTGTGACACCACAGAGGTTAAGAGAAGCAAGGAAGCATTGTGACCCAATGCAGGCTAACAATCTAATGATCCCTTGTGACACCAGGGGCTATAAAAATGGCCAGGGATGGATTGTTACAGCACGGGGACCAATAGAAGCAAGGATCTATTATGCCACCATGGAGGCCAAGAATCAAATGATTCATTGTGACATCAAGTGGCCTAAAAGGGCATGGGATGCATTGTGACACCACAGGGGTTAAGAGAAGCAAGGAACCATTGTGACCGAATGCAGGCTAACAATCTAATGATCCCTTGTGGCACCAGGGGGTATAAAAAGGGCCAGGGATGGATTGTTACAGCACGGGGACCAATAGAATCAAGGATCTATTATGCCACCGTGGAGGCCAAGAATCAAATGATTCATTGTGACATCATGTGGCCTAAAAGGGCATGGGATGCATTGTGACAGCACAGGGGTTAAGAGAAGCAAGGAAGCATTGTGACCCAATGCAGGCTAACAATCTAATGATCCCTTGTGACACCAATGGGCCTAAAAGGGGCAGGGATGAATTGTGAAAGCATGGGGCCCAAGTAAAACCTGGTACAATTATGCCACCATGGAGGCCAAGAATCAAATGATTCATTGTGACATCAAGTGGCCTAAAAGGGCTTGGAATGCATTGTGACACCACAGAGGTTAAGAGAAGCAAGGAACCATTGTGACCCAATGCAGGCTAACAATCTAATGATCCCTTGTGGCACCAGGGGGTATAAAAAGGGCCAGGGATGGATTGTTACAGCACGGGGACCAATAGAAGCAAGGATCTATTATGCCACCATGGAGGCCAAGAATCAAATGATTCATTGTGACATCAAGTGTCCTAAAAGGGCATGGGATGCATTGTGACACCACAGGGGTTAAGAGAAGGAAGGAACCATTGTGACCCAATGCAGGCTAAAAATCTAAGAATCCCTTTTGACACCAGGGGGCGTAAAAGGGCCAGGGATGAATTGTGAAAGCATGGGGCCCAATAGAAACAAGGAACCATTATGACACCATGGAGGCCAAGAATCAAATGATTCATTGTGACATCAAGTGGCCTAATAGGCCATGGGATGCATTGTGACACCACAGAGGTTAAGAGAAGCAAGGATCCATTGTGACCCAATGCAGGCTAACAATCTAATGATCCCTTTTGACACCAATGGGCCTAAAAGGGCCAGGGATGAATTGTGAAAGCATGGGGCCCAAGTAAAACCTGGTACAATTACGCCATCATGGAGGCCAAGAATCAAATGATTCATTGTGACATCAAGTGGCCTAAAAGGGCATGGGATGCATTGTGACAGCACAGGGGTTAAGAGAAGTAAGGATCCATTGTGACCCAATGGAGGCTAATAATCCCAGGATCCCATTTGACACCAGGGGGCGTAAAAGGGCCAGGGATGACTTGTGACAGCATGGGGACCAATAGAAGCAAGGATCTATTATGCCACCATGGAGGCCAAGAATCAAATAATTCATTGTGACATCATGTGGCCTAAAAGGCCATGGGATGCATTGTGACAGCACAGGGGTTAAGAGAAGCAAGGATCCATTGTGACCCAATGGAGGCTAACAATCTAATGATCCCTTTTGACACCAATGGGCCTAAAAGGGACAGGGATGTATTGTGAAAGCATGGGGCCCAATTAAAACCTGGTACAATTACGCCACCATGGAGGCCAAGAATCAAATGATTCATTGTGACATCAAGTGGCCTAAAAGGGCATGGGATGCATTGTGACACCACAGAGGTTAAGAGAAGCAAGGATCCATTGTGACCCAGTGGAGGCTAATAATCCCAGGATCCCATTTGACACCAGGGGGCGTAAAAGGGCCAGGAATGAATTGTGACAGCATGGGGCCCAATAGAAACAAGGAACCATTATGACACCGTGGAGGCCAAGAATCAAATGATTCATTGTGACATCAAGTGGCCTAAAAGGGCATGGGATGCATTGTGACTCCACAGATGTTAAGAGAAGCAAGGAACCATTGTGACCCAATGCAGGCTAACAATCTAATGATCCCTTGTGACACCAATGGGCCTAAAAGGGGCAGGGATGAATTGTGAAAGCATGGGGCCCAAGTAAAACCTGGTACAATTATGCCACCATGGAAGCCAAGAATCAAATGATTCATGGTGACATCGAGTAGCCTAAAAGGGAATGGGATGCATTGTGACACCACAGGGGTTAAAAGAAGCAAGGAACCATTGTGACCCAATGCAGGCTAACAATCTAAGAATCCCTTTTGACACCAGGGGGCGCAAAAGGACTTCGGATGAACTCTGACAGCATGGGGACCTATAGAAGCAAGGACCCATTATGACACCATGAAGGCCAAGAATCAAATGGTTCATTGTAAGACCAAGTGGCCTAAAAGGGCTTGGAATGCATTGTGACACCACAGAGGTTAAGAGAAGCAAGGAACCATTGTGACCCAATGCAGGCTAACAATCTAATGATCCCTTGTGGCACCAGGGGGTATAAAAAGGGCCAGGGATGGATTGCTACAGCACGGGGACCAATAGAAGCAAGGATCTATTATGCCACCGTGGAGGCCAAGAATCAAATGATTCATTGTGACATCAAGTGGCCTAAAAGGGCATGGGATGCATTGTGACAGCACAGGGGTTAAGAGAAGCAAGGAACCATTGTGACCCAATGCAGGCTAACAATCTAATCATCCCTTGTGACACCAATGGGCCTAAAAGGGGCAGGGATGAATTGTGAAAGCATGGGGCCCAAGTAAAACCTGGTACAATTATGCCACCATGGAGGCCAAGATTCAAATGATTCATTGTGACATCAAGTGGCCTAAAAGGGCATGGGATGCATTGTGACAGCACAGGGGTTAAGAGAAGCAAGGAACCATTGTGACCCAATGCCGGCTAACAATCTAATCGTCCCTTATGACACCAATGGGCCTAAAAGGGGCCGGGATGAATTGTGAAAGCATGGGGCCCAAGTAAAACCTGGTACAATTATGCCACCATGGAGGCCAAGAATCAAATGATTCATTGTGACATCAAGTGGCCTAAAAGGGCTTGGAATGCATTGTGACACCACAGAGGTTAAGAGAAGCAAGGATCCATTGTGACCCAATGCAGGCTAACAATCTAATGATCCCTTGTGGCACCAGGGGGTATAAAAAGGGCCAGGGATGTATTGTTACAGCACGGGGACCAATAGAAGCAAGGATCTATTATGCCACCATGGAGGCCAAGAATCAAATGATTCATTGTGACATCAAGTGTCCTAAAAGGGCATGGGATGCATTGTGACACCACAGGGGTTAAGAGACGCAAGGAACCATTGTGACCCAATGCAGGCTAAAAATCTAAGAATCCCTTTTGACACCAGGGGGCTCAAAAGGACCACGGATGAACTCTGACAGCATGCGGACCTATAGAAGCAAGGAACCATTATGACACCATGAAGGCCAAGAATCAAATGGTTCATTGTAAGACCAAGTGGCCTAAAAGGGCTTGGAATGCATTGTGACACCACAGAGGTTAAGAGAAGCAAGGAACCATTGTGACCCAATGCAGGCTAACAATCTAATGATCCCTTGTGGCACCAGGGGGTATAAAAAGGGCCAGGGATGGATTGTTACAGCACGGGGACCAATAGAAGCAAAAATCTATTATGCCACCGTGGAGGCCAAGAATCAAATGATTCATTGTGACATCAAGTGGCCTAAAAGGGCATGGGATGCATTGTGACACCACAGGGGTTAAGAGAAGCAAGGATCCATTGTGACCCAATGGAGGCTAATAATCCCAGGATCACATTTGACACCAGGGGGCTTAAAAGGGCCAGGGATGACTTGTGACAGCATGGGGACCCATAGAATCAAGGATCTATTATGCCACCATGGAGGCCAAGAATCAAATAATTCATTGTGACATCATGTGGCCTAAAAGGCCATGGGATGCATTGTGACACCACAGAGGTTAAGAGAAGCAAGGATCCATTGTGACCCAATGGAGGCTAACAATCTAATGATCCCTTTTGACACCAATGGGCCTAAAAGGGGCAGGGATGTATTGTGAAAGCATGGGGCACAATTAAAGCCTGGTACAATTACGCCACCATGGAGGCCAAAAATCAAATGATTCATTGTGACATCAAGTGGCCTAAAATGCCATGGGATGCATTGTGACACCACAGGGGTTAAGAGAAGCAAGGAACAATTGTGACCCAATGCAGGCTAACAATCTAATGATCCATTGTGGCACCAGGGGGTATAAAAAGGGCCAGGGATGGATTGTTACAGCACGGGGACCAATAGAAGCAAGGATCTATTATGCCACCATGGAGGCCAAGAATCAAATGATTCATTGTGACATCAAGTGGCCTAAAAGGCCATGGGATTCATTGTGACAGCACAGGGGTTAAGAGAAGCAAGGAACCATTGTGACCCAATGCAGGCTAACAATCTAATCATCCCTTGTGACACCAATGGGCCTAAAAGGGGCAGGGATGAATTGTGAAAGCATGGGGCCCAAGTAAAACCTGGTACAATTATGCCACCATGGAGGCCAAGAATCAAATGATTCATTGTGACATCAAGTGGCCTAAAAGGGCATGGGATGCATTGTGACACCACAGAGGTTAAGAGAAGCAAGGAACCATTGTGACCCAATGCCAGCTAACAATCTAATCGTCCCTTATGACACCAATGGGCCTAAAAGGGGCCGGGATGAATTGTGAAAGCATGGGGCCCAAGTAAAACCTGGTAAAATTATGCCACCATGGAGGCCAAGAATCAAATGATTCATTGTGACATCAAGTGGCCTAAAAGGGCTTGGAATGCATTGTGACACCACAGAGGTTAAGAGAAGCAAGGAACCATTGTGACCCAATGCAGGCTAACAATCTAATGATCCCTTTTGACACCAATGGGCCTAAAAGGGACAGGGATGTATTGTGAAAGCATGGGGCCCAATTAAAACCTGGTACAATTACGCCACCATGGAGGCCAAGAATCAAATGATTCATTGTGACATCAAGTGGCCTAAAAGGGCATGGGATGCATTGTGACACCACAGAGGTTAAGAGAAGCAAGGATCCATTGTGACCCAGTGGAGGCTAATAATCCCAGGATCCCATTTGACACCAGGGGGCGTAAAAGGGCCAGGAATGAATTGTGGCAGCATGGGGCCCAATAGAAACAAGGAACCATTATGACACCGTGGAGGCCAAGAATCAAATGATTCATTGTGACATCAAGTGGCCTAAAAGGGCATGGGATGCATTGTGACTCCACAGATGTTAAGAGAAGCAAGGAACCATTGTGACCCAATGCAGGCTAACAATCTAATGATCCCTTGTGACACCAATGGGCCTAAAAGGGGCAGGGATGAATTGTGAAAGCATGGGGCCCAAGTAAAACCTGGTACAATTATGCCACCATGGAAGCCAAGAATCAAATGATTCATGGTGACATCGAGTAGCCTAAAAGGGAATGGGATGCATTGTGACACCACAGGGGTTAAAAGAAGCAAGGAACCATTGTGACCCAATGCAGGCTAACAATCTAAGAATCCCTTTTGACACCAGGGGGCGCAAAAGGACTTCGGATGAACTCTGACAGCATGGGGACCTATAGAAGCAAGGAACCATTATGACACCATGAAGGCCAAGAATCAAATGGTTCATTGTAAGACCAAGTGGCCTAAAAGGGCTTGGAATGCATTGTGACACCACAGAGGTTAAGAGAAGCAAGGAACCATTGTGACCCAATGCAGGCTAACAATCTAATGATCCCTTGTGGCACCAGGGGGTATAAAAAGGGCCAGGGATGGATTGTTACAGCACGGGGACCAATAGAAGCAAGGATCTATTATGCCACCGTGGAGGCCAAGAATCAAATGATTCATTGTGACATCAAGTGGCCTAAAAGGGCATGGGATGCATTGTGACACCACAGGGGTTAAGAGAAGCAAGGATCCATTGTGACCCAATGGAGGCTAATAATCCCAGGATCACATTTGACACCAGGGGGCTTAAAAGGGCCAGGGATGACTTGTGACAGCATGGGGACCCATAGAATCAAGGATCTATTATGCCACCATGGAGGCCAAGAATCAAATAATTCATTGTGACATCATGTGGCCTAAAAGGCCATGGGATGCATTGTGACACCACAGAGGTTAAGAGAAGCAAGGATCCATTGTGACCCAATGGAGGCTAACAATCTAATGATCCCTTTTGACACCAATGGGCCTAAAAGGGGCAGGGATGTATTGTGAAAGCATGGGGCACAATTAAAGCCTGGTACAATTACGCCACCATGGAGGCCAAAAATCAAATGATTCATTGTGACATCAAGTGGCCTAAAATGCCATGGGATGCATTGTGACACCACAGGGGTTAAGAGAAGCAAGGAACAATTGTGACCCAATGCAGGCTAACAATCTAATGATCCATTGTGGCACCAGGGGGTATAAAAAGGGCCAGGGATGGATTGTTACAGCACGGGGACCAATAGAAGCAAGGATCTATTATGCCACCATGGAGGCCAAGAATCAAATGATTCATTGTGACATCAAGTGGCCTAAAAGGCCATGGGATTCATTGTGACAGCACAGGGGTTAAGAGAAGCAAGGAACCATTGTGACCCAATGCAGGCTAACAATCTAATCATCCCTTGTGACACCAATGGGCCTAAAAGGGGCAGGGATGAATTGTGAAAGCATGGGGCCCAAGTAAAACCTGGTACAATTATGCCACCATGGAGGCCAAGAATCAAATGATTCATTGTGACATCAAGTGGCCTAAAAGGGCATGGGATGCATTGTGACACCACAGAGGTTAAGAGAAGCAAGGAACCATTGTGACCCAATGCCAGCTAACAATCTAATCGTCCCTTATGACACCAATGGGCCTAAAAGGGGCCGGGATGAATTGTGAAAGCATGGGGCCCAAGTAAAACCTGGTAAAATTATGCCACCATGGAGGCCAAGAATCAAATGATTCATTGTGACATCAAGTGGCCTAAAAGGGCTTGGAATGCATTGTGACACCACAGAGGTTAAGAGAAGCAAGGAACCATTGTGACCCAATGCAGGCTAACAATCTAATGATCCCTTGTGGCACCAGGGGGTATAAAAAGGGCCAGGGATGGATTGTTACAGCACGGGGACCAATAGAAGCAAGGATCTATTATGCCACCGTGGAGGCCAAGAATCAAATGATTCATTGTGACATCAAGTGGCCTAAAAGGGCATGGGATGCATTGTGACAGCACAGGGGTTAAGAGAAGCAAGGATCCATTGTGACCCAATGGAGGCTAACAATCTAATCATCCCTTGTGACACCAATGGGCCTAAAAGGGCCAGGGATGAATTGTGAAAGCATGGGGCCCAAGTAAAACCTGGTACAATTATGCCACCATGGAGGCCAAGAATCAAATGATTCATTGTGACATCAAGTGGCCTAAAAGGGCATGGGATGCATTGTGACAGCACAGGGGTTAAGAGAAGCAAGGAAGCATTGTGACCCAATGCAGGCTAACAATCTAATGATCCCTTGTGACACCAATGGGCCTAAAAGGGGTAGGGATGTATTGTGAAAGCATGGGGCCCAATTAAAACCTGGTACAATTACGCCACCATGGAGGCCAAGAATCAAATGATTCATTGTGACATCAAGTGGCCTAAAAGGGCATGGGATGCATTGTGACAGCACAGGGGTTAAGAGAAGCAAGGATCCATTGTGACCCAATGGAGGCTAACAATCTAATGATCCCTTTTGACACCAATGGGCCTAAAAGGGGCAGGGATGTATTGTGAAAGCATGGGGCCCAATTAAAACCTGGTACAATTACGCCACCATGGAGGCCAAAAATCAAATGATTCATTGTGACATCAAGTGGCCTAAAAAGGCATGGGATGCATTGTGACACCACAGGGGTTAAGAGAAGCAAGGAACCATTGTGACCCAATGCAGGCTAACAATCTAATGATCCATTGTGGCACCAGGGGGTATAAAAAGGGCCAGGGATGGATTGTTACAGCACGGGGACCAATAGAAGCAAGGATCTATTATGCCACCATGGAGGCCAAGAATCAAATGATTCATTGTGACATCAAGTGGCCTAAAAGGGCATGGGATGCATTGTGACAGCACAGGGGTTAAGAGAAGCAAGGATCCATTGTGACCCAATGGAGGCTAATAATCCCAGGATCCCATTTGACACCAGGGGGCGTAAAAGGGCCAGGGATGAATTGTGACAGCATGGGGCCCAATAGAAACAAGGAACCATTATGACACCGTGGAGGCCAAGAATCAAATGATTCATTGTGACATCAAGTGGCCTAAAAGGGCATGGGATGCATTGTGACACCACAGAGGTTAAGAGAAGCAAGGAAGCATTGTGACCCAATGCAGGCTAACAATCTAATGATCCCTTGTGACACCAATGGGCCTAAAAGGGGCAGGGATGAATTGTGAAAGCATGGGGCCCAAGTAAAACCTGGTACAATTATGCCACCATGGAGGCCAAGATTCAAATGATTCATTGTGACATCAAGTGGCCTAAAAGGGCATGGGATGCATTGTGACAGCACAGGGGTTAAGAGAAGCAAGGAACCATTGTGACCCAATGCAGGCTAACAATCTAAGAATCCCGTTTGACACCAGGGGGCGCAAAAGCACCACAGATGAACCCTGACAGCATGGGGACCTATAGAAGCAAGGAACCATTATGACACCATGAAGGCCAAGATTCAAATGGTTCATTGTAAGACCAAGTGGCCTAAAAGGGCATGGGATGCATTGTGACACCACAGAGGTTAAGAGAAGCAAGGAACCATTGTGACCCAATGAAGGCTAACAATCTAATGATCCCTTGTGGCACCAGGGGGTATAAAAAGGGCCAGGGATGAATTGTTACAGCACGGGGACCAATAGAAGCAAGGATCTATTATGCCACCATGGAGGCCAAGATTCAAATGATTCATTGTGACATCAAGTGGCCTAAAAGGGCATGGGATGCATTGTGACACCACAGGGGTTAAGAGAAGCAAGGATCCATTGTGACCCAATGGAGGCTAATAATCCCAGGATCCCATTTGACACCAGGGGGCGTAAAACGGCCAGGGATGACTTGTGACAGCATGGGGACCCATAGAATCAAGGATCTATTATGCCACAATGGAGGCCAAGAATCAAATAATTCATTGTGACATCATGTGGCCTAAAAGGCCATGGGATGCATTGTGACACCACAGAGGTTAAGAGAAGCAAGGATCCATTGTGACCCAATGGAGGCTAACAATCTAATGATCCCTTTTGACACCAATGGGCCTAAAAGTGTCAGGGATGTATTGTGAAAGCATGGGGCCCAATTAAAACCTGGTACAATTATGCCGCCATGGAGGCCAAGAATCAAATGATTCATTGTGACATCAAGTGGCCTAAAAGGGCATGGGATGCATTGTGACAGCACAGGGGTTAAGAGAAGCAAGGATCCATTGTGAACCAATGGAGGCTAACAATCTAATGATCCCTTTTGACACCAATGGGCCTAAAAGGGGCAGGGATGTATTGTGAAAGCATGGGGCACAATTAAAGCCTGGTACAATTACGCCACCATTGAGGCCAAAAATCAAATGATTCATTGTGACATCAAGTGGCCTAAAATGCCATGGGATGCATTGTGACACCACAGGGGTTAAGAGAAGCAAGGAAGCATTGTGACCCAATGCAGGCTAACAATCTAATGATCCATTGTGGCACCAGGGGGTATAAAAAGGGCCAGGGATGGATTGTTACAGCACGGGGACCAATAGAAGCAAGGATCTATTATGCCACCATGGAGGCCAAGAATCAAATGATTCATTGTGACATCAAGTGGCCTAAAAGGGCATGGGATGCATTGTGACAGCACAGGGGTTAAGAGAAGCAAGGATCCATTGTGACCCAATGGAGGATAATAATCCCAGGATCCCATTTGACACCTGGAGGCGTAAAAGGGCCAGGGATGACTTGTGACAGCATGGGGACCAATAGAATCAAGGATCTATTATGACACCATGAAGGCCAAGAATCAAATGGTTCATTGTAAGACCAAGTGGCCTAAAAGGGCTTGGAATGCATTGTGACACCACAGAGGTTAAGAGAAGCAAGGAACCATTGTGACCCAATGCAGGCTAACAATCTAATGATCCCTTGTGGCACCAGGGGGTATAAAAAGGGCCAGGGATGGATTGCTACAGCACGGGGACCAATAGAAGCAAGGATCTATTATGCCACCGTGGAGGCCAAGAATCAAATGATTCATTGTGACATCAAGTGGCCTAAAAGGGCATGGGATGCATTGTGACAGCACAGGGGTTAAGAGAAGCAAGGAACCATTGTGACCCAATGCAGGCTAACAATCTAATCATCCCTTGTGACACCAATGGGCCTAAAAGGGGCAGGGATGAATTGTGAAAGCATGGGGCCCAAGTAAAACCTGGTACAATTATGCCACCATGGAGGCCAAGATTCAAATGATTCATTGTGACATCAAGTGGCCTAAAAGGGCATGGGATGCATTGTGACAGCACAGGGGTTAAGAGAAGCAAGGAACCATTGTGACCCAATGCCGGCTAACAATCTAATCGTCCCTTATGACACCAATGGGCCTAAAAGGGGCCGGGATGAATTGTGAAAGCATGGGGCCCAAGTAAAACCTGGTACAATTATGCCACCATGGAGGCCAAGAATCAAATGATTCATTGTGACATCAAGTGGCCTAAAAGGGCTTGGAATGCATTGTGACACCACAGAGGTTAAGAGAAGCAAGGATCCATTGTGACCCAATGCAGGCTAACAATCTAATGATCCCTTGTGGCACCAGGGGGTATAAAAAGGGCCAGGGATGTATTGTTACAGCACGGGGACCAATAGAAGCAAGGATCTATTATGCCACCATGGAGGCCAAGAATCAAATGATTCAATGTGACATCAAGTGTCCTAAAAGGGCATGGGATGCATTGTGACACCACAGGGGTTAAGAGACGCAAGGAACCATTGTGACCCAATGCAGGCTAAAAATCTAAGAATCCCTTTTGACACCAGGGGGCTCAAAAGGACCACGGATGAACTCTGACAGCATGCGGACCTATAGAAGCAAGGAACCATTATGACACCATGAAGGCCAAGAATCAAATGGTTCATTGTAAGACCAAGTGGCCTAAAAGGGCTTGGAATGCATTGTGACACCACAGAGGTTAAGAGAAGCAAGGAACCATTGTGACCCAATGCAGGCTAACAATCTAATGATCCCTTGTGGCACCAGGGGGTATAAAAAGGGCCAGGGATGGATTGTTACAGCACGGGGACCAATAGAAGCAAGGATCTATTATGCCACCGTGGAGGCCAAGAATCAAATGATTCATTGTGACATCAAGTGGCCTAAAAGGGCATGGGATGCATTGTGACACCACAGGGGTTAAGAGAAGCAAGGATCCATTGTGACCCAATGGAGGCTAATAATCCCAGGATCACATTTGACACCAGGGGGCTTAAAAGGGCCAGGGATGACTTGTGACAGCATGGGGACCCATAGAATCAAGGATCTATTATGCCACCATGGAGGCCAAGAATCAAATAATTCATTGTGACATCATGTGGCCTAAAAGGCCATGGGATGCATTGTGACACCACAGAGGTTAAGAGAAGCAAGGATCCATTGTGACCCAATGGAGGCTAACAATCTAATGATCCCTTTTGACACCAATGGGCCTAAAAGGGGCAGGGATGTATTGTGAAAGCATGGGGCACAATTAAAGCCTGGTACAATTACGCCACCATGGAGGCCAAAAATCAAATGATTCATTGTGACATCAAGTGGCCTAAAATGCCATGGGATGCATTGTGACACCACAGGGGTTAAGAGAAGCAAGGAACAATTGTGACCCAATGCAGGCTAACAATCTAATGATCCATTGTGGCACCAGGGGGTATAAAAAGGGCCAGGGATGGATTGTTACAGCACGGGGACCAATAGAAGCAAGGATCTATTATGCCACCATGGAGGCCAAGAATCAAATGATTCATTGTGACATCAAGTGGCCTAAAAGGCCATGGGATTCATTGTGACAGCACAGGGGTTAAGAGAAGCAAGGAACCATTGTGACCCAATGCAGGCTAACAATCTAATCATCCCTTGTGACACCAATGGGCCTAAAAGGGGCAGGGATGAATTGTGAAAGCATGGGGCCCAAGTAAAACCTGGTACAATTATGCCACCATGGAGGCCAAGAATCAAATGATTCATTGTGACATCAAGTGGCCTAAAAGGGCATGGGATGCATTGTGACACCACAGAGGTTAAGAGAAGCAAGGAACCATTGTGACCCAATGCCAGCTAACAATCTAATCGTCCCTTATGACACCAATGGGCCTAAAAGGGGCCGGGATGAATTGTGAAAGCATGGGGCCCAAGTAAAACCTGGTAAAATTATGCCACCATGGAGGCCAAGAATCAAATGATTCATTGTGACATCAAGTGGCCTAAAAGGGCTTGGAATGCATTGTGACACCACAGAGGTTAAGAGAAGCAAGGAACCATTGTGACCCAATGCAGGCTAACAATCTAATGATCCCTTTTGACACCAATGGGCCTAAAAGGGACAGGGATGTATTGTGAAAGCATGGGGCCCAATTAAAACCTGGTACAATTACGCCACCATGGAGGCCAAGAATCAAATGATTCATTGTGACATCAAGTGGCCTAAAAGGGCATGGGATGCATTGTGACACCACAGAGGTTAAGAGAAGCAAGGATCCATTGTGACCCAGTGGAGGCTAATAATCCCAGGATCCCATTTGACACCAGGGGGCGTAAAAGGGCCAGGAATGAATTGTGGCAGCATGGGGCCCAATAGAAACAAGGAACCATTATGACACCGTGGAGGCCAAGAATCAAATGATTCATTGTGACATCAAGTGGCCTAAAAGGGCATGGGATGCATTGTGACTCCACAGATGTTAAGAGAAGCAAGGAACCATTGTGACCCAATGCAGGCTAACAATCTAATGATCCCTTGTGACACCAATGGGCCTAAAAGGGGCAGGGATGAATTGTGAAAGCATGGGGCCCAAGTAAAACCTGGTACAATTATGCCACCATGGAAGCCAAGAATCAAATGATTCATGGTGACATCGAGTAGCCTAAAAGGGAATGGGATGCATTGTGACACCACAGGGGTTAAAAGAAGCAAGGAACCATTGTGACCCAATGCAGGCTAACAATCTAAGAATCCCTTTTGACACCAGGGGGCGCAAAAGGACTTCGGATGAACTCTGACAGCATGGGGACCTATAGAAGCAAGGAACCATTATGACACCATGAAGGCCAAGAATCAAATGGTTCATTGTAAGACCAAGTGGCCTAAAAGGGCTTGGAATGCATTGTGACACCACAGAGGTTAAGAGAAGCAAGGAACCATTGTGACCCAATGCAGGCTAACAATCTAATGATCCCTTGTGGCACCAGGGGGTATAAAAAGGGCCAGGGATGGATTGTTACAGCACGGGGACCAATAGAAGCAAGGATCTATTATGCCACCGTGGAGGCCAAGAATCAAATGATTCATTGTGACATCAAGTGGCCTAAAAGGGCATGGGATGCATTGTGACACCACAGGGGTTAAGAGAAGCAAGGATCCATTGTGACCCAATGGAGGCTAATAATCCCAGGATCACATTTGACACCAGGGGGCTTAAAAGGGCCAGGGATGACTTGTGACAGCATGGGGACCCATAGAATCAAGGATCTATTATGCCACCATGGAGGCCAAGAATCAAATAATTCATTGTGACATCATGTGGCCTAAAAGGCCATGGGATGCATTGTGACACCACAGAGGTTAAGAGAAGCAAGGATCCATTGTGACCCAATGGAGGCTAACAATCTAATGATCCCTTTTGACACCAATGGGCCTAAAAGGGGCAGGGATGTATTGTGAAAGCATGGGGCACAATTAAAGCCTGGTACAATTACGCCACCATGGAGGCCAAAAATCAAATGATTCATTGTGACATCAAGTGGCCTAAAATGCCATGGGATGCATTGTGACACCACAGGGGTTAAGAGAAGCAAGGAACAATTGTGACCCAATGCAGGCTAACAATCTAATGATCCATTGTGGCACCAGGGGGTATAAAAAGGGCCAGGGATGGATTGTTACAGCACGGGGACCAATAGAAGCAAGGATCTATTATGCCACCATGGAGGCCAAGAATCAAATGATTCATTGTGACATCAAGTGGCCTAAAAGGCCATGGGATTCATTGTGACAGCACAGGGGTTAAGAGAAGCAAGGAACCATTGTGACCCAATGCAGGCTAACAATCTAATCATCCCTTGTGACACCAATGGGCCTAAAAGGGGCAGGGATGAATTGTGAAAGCATGGGGCCCAAGTAAAACCTGGTACAATTATGCCACCATGGAGGCCAAGAATCAAATGATTCATTGTGACATCAAGTGGCCTAAAAGGGCATGGGATGCATTGTGACACCACAGAGGTTAAGAGAAGCAAGGAACCATTGTGACCCAATGCCAGCTAACAATCTAATCGTCCCTTATGACACCAATGGGCCTAAAAGGGGCCGGGATGAATTGTGAAAGCATGGGGCCCAAGTAAAACCTGGTAAAATTATGCCACCATGGAGGCCAAGAATCAAATGATTCATTGTGACATCAAGTGGCCTAAAAGGGCTTGGAATGCATTGTGACACCACAGAGGTTAAGAGAAGCAAGGAACCATTGTGACCCAATGCAGGCTAACAATCTAATGATCCCTTGTGGCACCAGGGGGTATAAAAAGGGCCAGGGATGGATTGTTACAGCACGGGGACCAATAGAAGCAAGGATCTATTATGCCACCGTGGAGGCCAAGAATCAAATGATTCATTGTGACATCATGTGGCCTAAAAGGCCATGGGATGCATTGTGACACCACAGAGGTTAAGAGAAGCAAGGATCCATTGTGACCCAATGGAGGCTAACAATCTAATGATCCCTTTTGACACCAATGGGCCTAAAAGTGTCAGGGATGTATTGTGAAAGCATGGGGCCCAATTAAAACCTGGTACAATTATGCCGCCATGGAGGCCAAGAATCAAATGATTCATTGTGACATCAAGTGGCCTAAAAGGGCATGGGATGCATTGTGACAGCACAGGGGTTAAGAGAAGCAAGGATCCATTGTGAACCAATGGAGGCTAACAATCTAATGATCCCTTTTGACACCAATGGGCCTAAAAGGGGCAGGGATGTATTGTGAAAGCATGGGGCACAATTAAAGCCTGGTACAATTACGCCACCATTGAGGCCAAAAATCAAATGATTCATTGTGACATCAAGTGGCCTAAAATGCCATGGGATGCATTGTGACACCACAGGGGTTAAGAGAAGCAAGGAAGCATTGTGACCCAATGCAGGCTAACAATCTAATGATCCATTGTGGCACCAGGGGGTATAAAAAGGGCCAGGGATGGATTGTTACAGCACGGGGACCAATAGAAGCAAGGATCTATTATGCCACCATGGAGGCCAAGAATCAAATGATTCATTGTGACATCAAGTGGCCTAAAAGGGCATGGGATGCATTGTGACAGCACAGGGGTTAAGAGAAGCAAGGATCCATTGTGACCCAATGGAGGATAATAATCCCAGGATCCCATTTGACACCTGGAGGCGTAAAAGGGCCAGGGATGACTTGTGACAGCATGGGGACCAATAGAATCAAGGATCTATTATGACACCATGAAGGCCAAGAATCAAATGGTTCATTGTAAGACCAAGTGGCCTAAAAGGGCTTGGAATGCATTGTGACACCACAGAGGTTAAGAGAAGCAAGGAACCATTGTGACCCAATGCAGGCTAACAATCTAATGATCCCTTGAGGCACCAGGGGGTATAAAAAGGGCCAGGGAAGGATTGTTACAGCACGGGGACAAATAGAAGCAAGGATCTATTATGCCACCGTGGAGGCCAAGAATCAAATGATTCATTGTGACATCAAGTGGCCTAAAAGTGCATGGGATGCATTGTGACAGCACAGGGGTTAAGAGAAGCAAGGATCCATTGTGACCCAATGGAGGCTAACAATCTAATGATCCCTTTTGACACCAATGGGCCTAAAAGGGGCAGGGATGTATTGTGAAAGCATGGGGCCCAATTAAAACCTGGTACAATAACGCCACCATGGAGGCCAAGAATCAAATGATTCATTGTGACATCAAGTGGCCTAAAAGGGCATGGGATGCATTGTGACAGCAGAGGGGTTAAGAGAAGCAAGGATCCATTGTGACCCAATGGAGGCTAATAATCCCAGGATCCCATTTGACACCAGGGGGCTTAAAAGGGCCAGGGATGAATTGTGACAGCATGGGGCCCAATAGAAACAAGGAACCATTATGACACCATGGAGGCCAAGAATCAAATGATTCATTGTGACATCAAGTGGCCTAAAAGGGCATGGGATGCATTGTGACTCCACAGATGTTAAGAGAAGCAAGGAACCATTGTGACCCAATGCAGGCTAACAATCTAATGATCCCTTGTGACACCAATGGGCCTAAAAGGGGCAGGGATGAATTGTGAAAGCATGGGGCCCAAGTAAAACCTGGTACAATTATGCCACCATGGAAGCCAAGAATCAAATGATTCATGGTGACATCGAGTAGCCTAAAAGGGAATGGGATGCATTGTGACACCACAGGGGTTAAGAGAAGCAAGGAACCATTGTGACCCAATGAAGGCTAACAATCTAAGAATCCCTTTTGACTCCAGGGGGCGCAAAAGGACTTCGGATGAACTCTGACAGCATGGGGACCTATAGAAGCAAGGACCCATTATGACACCATGAAGGCCAAGAATCAAATGGTTCATTGTAAGACCAAGTGGCCTAAAAGGGCTTGGAATGCATTGTGACACCACAGAGGTTAAGAGAAGCAAGGAACCATTGTGACCCAATGCAGGCTAACAATCTAATGATCCCTTGTGGCACCAGGGGGTATAAAAAGGGCCAGGGATGGATTGCTACAGCACGGGGACCAATAGAAGCAAGGATCTATTATGCCACCGTGGAGGCCAAGAATCAAATGATTCATTGTGACATCAAGTGGCCTAAAAGGGCATGGGATGCATTGTGACAGCACAGGGGTTAAGAGAAGCAAGGAACCATTGTGACCCAATGCAGGCTAACAATCTAATCATCCCTTGTGACACCAATGGGCCTAAAAGGGGCAGGGATGAATTGTGAAAGCATGGGGCCCAAGTAAAACCTGGTACAATTATGCCACCATGGAGGCCAAGATTCAAATGATTCATTGTGACATCAAGTGGCCTAAAAGGGCATGGGATGCATTGTGACAGCACAGGGGTTAAGAGAAGCAAGGAACCATTGTGACCCAATGCCGGCTAACAATCTAATCGTCCCTTATGACACCAATGGGCCTAAAAGGGGCCGGGATGAATTGTGAAAGCATGGGGCCCAAGTAAAACCTGGTACAATTATGCCACCATGGAGGCCAAGAATCAAATGATTCATTGTGACATCAAGTGGCCTAAAAGGGCTTGGAATGCATTGTGACACCACAGAGGTTAAGAGAAGCAAGGAACCATTGTGACCCAATGCAGGCTAACAATCTAATGATCCCTTGTGGCACCAGGGGGTATAAAAAGGGCCAGGGATGTATTGTTACAGCACGGGGACCAATAGAAGCAAGGATCTATTATGCCACCATGGAGGCCAAGAATCAAATGATTCAATGTGACATCAAGTGTCCTAAAAGGGCATGGGATGCATTGTGACACCACAGGGGTTAAGAGACGCAAGGAACCATTGTGACCCAATGCAGGCTAAAAATCTAAGAATCCCTTTTGACACCAGGGGGCTCAAAAGGACCACGGATGAACTCTGACAGCATGCGGACCTATAGAAGCAAGGAACCATTATGACACCATGAAGGCCAAGAATCAAATGGTTCATTGTAAGACCAAGTGGCCTAAAAGGGCTTGGAATGCATTGTGACACCACAGAGGTTAAGAGAAGCAAGGAACCATTGTGACCCAATGCAGGCTAACAATCTAATGATCCCTTGTGGCACCAGGGGGTATAAAAAGGGCCAGGGATGGATTGTTACAGCACGGGGACCAATAGAAGCAAGGATCTATTATGCCACCGTGGAGGCCAAGAATCAAATGATTCATTGTGACATCAAGTGGCCTAAAAGGGCATGGGATGCATTGTGACACCACAGGGGTTAAGAGAAGCAAGGATCCATTGTGACCCAATGGAGGCTAATAATCCCAGGATCACATTTGACACCAGGGGGCTTAAAAGGGCCAGGGATGACTTGTGACAGCATGGGGACCCATAGAATCAACGATCTATTATGCCACAATGGAGGCCAAGAATCAAATAATTCATTGTGACATCATGTGGCCTAAAAGGCCATGGGATGCATTGTGACACCACAGAGGTTAAGAGAAGCAAGGATCCATTGTGACCCAATGCAGGCTAACAATCTAATGATCCCTTTTGACACCAATGAGCCTAAAAGGGGCAGGGATGTATTGTGAAAGCATGGGGCCCAATTAAAACCTGGTACAATTACGCCACCATGGAGACCAAGAATCAAATGATTCATTGTGACATCAAGTGGCCTAAAAGGGCATGGGATGCATTGTGACACCACAGAGTTTAAGAGAAGCAAGGAAGCATTGTGACCCAATGCAGGCTAACAATCTAATGATCCCTTGTGACACCAATGGGCCTAAAAGGGGCAGGGATGAATTGTGAAAGCATGGGGCCCAAGTAAAACCTGGTACAATTATGCCACCATGGAGGCCAAGAATCAAATGATTCATTGTGACATCAAGTGGCCTAAAAGGGCATGGGATGCATTGTGACACCACAGGGGTTAAGAGAAGCAAGGAACCATTGTGACCCAATGCAAGCTAACAATCTAAGAATCCCTTTTGAAACCAGGGGGCGCAAAAGGACCACAGATGAACTCTGACAACATGCGGACCTATAGAATCAAGGAACCATTATGACACCATGAAGGCCAAGAATCAAATGGTTCATTGTAAGACCAAGTGGCCTAAAAGGGCTTGGAATGCATTGTGACAAAACAGAGGTTAAGAGAAGCAAGGAACCATTGTGACCCAATGCAGGCTAACAATCTAATGATCCCTTTTGGCACCAGGGGGTATAAAAATGGCCAGGGATGGATTGTTACAGCACGGGGACCAATAGAAGCAAGGATCTATTATGCCACCATGGAGGCCAAGATTCAAATGATTCATTGTGACATCAAGTGGCCTAAAAGGGCATGGGATGCATTGTGACAGCACAGGGGTTAAGAGAAGCAAGGATCCATTGTGAACCAATGGAGGCTAACAATCTAATGATCCCTTTTGACACCAATGGGCCTAAAAGGGGCAGGGATGTATTGTGAAAGCATGGGGCAAAATTAAAGCCTGGTACAATTACGCCACCATGGAGGCCAAAAATCAAATGATTCATTGTGACATCAAGTGGCCTAAAAGGGCATGGGATGCATTGTGACACCACAGGGGTTAAGAGAAGCAAGGAAGCATTGTGACCCAATGCAGGCTAACAATCTAATGATCCATTGTGGCACCAGGGGGTATAAAAAGGGCCAGGGATGGATTGTTACAGCACGGGGACCAATAGAAGCAAGGATCTATTATGCCACCATGGAGGCCAAGAATCAAATGATTCATTGTGACATCAAGTGGCCTAAAAAGCCATGGGATGCATTGTGACAGCACAAGGGTTAAGATAAGCAAGGATCAATTGTGACCCAATGGAGGCTAATAATCCCAGGATCCCATTTGACACCAGGGGGTGTAAAAGGGCCAGGGATGACTTGTGACAGCATGGGGCCCAATAGAAGCAAGGAACCATTATGACACCATGGAGGCCAAGAATCAAATGATTCATTGTGACATCAAGTGGCCTAAAAGGGCATGGGATGCATTGTGACAGCACAGGGGTTAAGAGAAGCAAGGAAGCATTGTGACCCAATGCAGGCTAACAATCTAATGATCCCTTTTGGCACCAGGGGGTATAAAAATGGCCAGGGATGGATTGTTACAGCACGGGGACCAATAGAAGCAAGGATCTATTATGCCACCATGGAGGCCAAGAATCAAATGATTCATTGTGACATCAAGTGGCCTAAAAGGGCATGGGATGCATTGTGACAGCAGAGGGGTTAAGAGAAGCAAGGATCCATTGTAACCCAATGGAGGCTAATAATCCCAGGATCCCATTTGACACCAGGGGGCGTAAAAGGGCCAGGGATGACTTGTGACAGCATGGGGACCCATAGAATCAAGGATCTATTATGCCACCATGGAGGCCAAGAATCAAATAATTCATTGTGACATCAAGTGGCCTAAAAGGGCATGGGATGCATTGTGACAGCACAGGGGTTAAGAGAAGCAAGTATCCATTGTGAACCAATGGAGGCTAACAATCTAATGATCCCTTTTGACACCAATGGGCCTAAAAGGGGCAGGGATGTATTGTGAAAGCATGGGGCACAATTAAAGCCTGGTACAATTACGCCACCATGGAGGCCAAAAATCAAATGATTCATTGTGACATCAAGTGGCCTAAAAGGGCATGGGATGCATTGTGACACCACAGGGGTTAAGAGAAGCAAGGAACCATTGTGACCCAATGCAGGCTAACAATCTAATGATCCATTGTGGCACCAGGGGGTATAAAAAGTGCCAGGGATGGATTGTTACAGCACGGGGACCAATAGAAGCAAGGATCTATTATGCCACCATGGAGGCCAAGAATCAAATGATTCATTGTGACATCAAGTGGCCTAAAAAGCCATGGGATGCATTGTGACAGCACAAGGGTTAAGATAAGCAAGGAACCATTGTGACCCAATGCAGGCTAACAATCTAATGATCCCTTGAGGCACCAGGGGGTATAAAAAGGGCCAGGGAAGGATTGTTACAGCACGGGGACAAATAGAAGCAAGGATCTATTATGCCACCGTGGAGGCCAAGAATCAAATGATTCATTGTGACATCAAGTGGCCTAAAAGTGCATGGGATGCATTGTGACACCACAGGGGTTAAGAGAAGCAAGGATCCATTGTGACCCAATGCCGGCTAACAATCTAATGATCCCTTTTGACACCAATGGGCCTAAAAGGGGCAGGGATGTATTGTGAAAGCATGGGGCCCAATTAAAACCTGGTACAATTACGCCACCATGGAGGCCAAGAATCAAATGATTCATTGTGACATCAAGTGGCCTAAAAGGGCATGGGATGCATTGTGACAGCAGAGGGGTTAAGAGAAGCAAGGATCCATTGTGACCCAATGGAGGCTAATAATCCCAGGATCCCATTTGACACCAGGGGGCGTAAAAGGGCCAGGGATGAATTGTGACAGCATGGGGCCCAATAGAAACAAGGAACCATTATGACACCATGGAGGCCAAGAATCAAATGATTCATTGTGACATCAAGTGGCCTAAAAGGGCATGGGATGCATTGTGACTCCACAGATGTTAAGAGAAGCAAGGAACCATTGTGACCCAATGCAGGCTAACAATCTAATGATCCCTTTTGACACCAATGGGCCTAAAAGGGGCAGGGATGTATTGTGAAAGCATGGGGCCCAATTAAAACCTGGTACAATTACGCCACCATGGAGACCAAGAATTAAATGATTCATTGTGACATCAAGTGGCCTAAAAGGCCATGGGATGCATTGTGACACCACAGGGGTTAAGAGAAGCAAGGAACCATTGTGACCCAATGCAGGCTAAAAATCTAAGAATCCCTTTTGACACCAGGGGGCGCAAATGACCACTGATGAACTCTGACAGCATGGGGACCTATAGAAGCAAGGAACCATTATGACACCATGAAGGCCAAGAATCAAATGGTTCATTGTAAGACCAAGTGGCCTAAAAGGGCTTGGAATGCATTGTGACACCACAGAGGTTAAGAGAAGCAAGGAACAATTGTGACCCAATGCATGCTAACAATATAAACATCCTTTGTGACACCAATGGGCCTAAAAGGGGCAGGGATGAATTGTGAAAGCATGGGGCCCAAGCAAAACCTGGTACAATTATGCAACCATGGAGGCCAAGAATCAAATGATTCATTGTGACATCAAGTGGCCTAAAAGGGCATGGGATGCATTGTGACACCACAGGGGTTAAGAGAAGCAAGGAACCATTGTGACCCAATGCCGGCTAACAATCTAATCATCCCTTATGACACCAATGGGCCTAAAAGGAGCAGGGATGAATTGTGAAAGCATGGGGCCCAAGTAAAACCTGGTACAATTATGCCACCATGGAGGCCAAGAATCAAATGATTCATTGTGACATCATGTGGCCTAAAAGGGCTTGGAATGCATTGTGACACCACAGAGGTTAAGAGAAGCAAGGATCCATTGTGACCCAATGCAGGCTAACAATCTAATGATCCCTTGTGGCACCAGGGGGTATAAAAAGGGCCAGGGATGGATTGTTACAGCACGGGGACCAATAGAAGCAAGGATCTATTATGCCACCATGGAGGCCAAGAATCAAATGATTCATTGTGACATCAAGTGTCCTAAAAGGGCATGGGATGCATTGTGATACCACAGGGGTTAAGAGAAGCAAAGAACCATTGTGACCCAATGGAGGCTAACAATCTAAGAATCCCTTTTGACACCAGGGGGCGCAAAAGGACCACGGATGAACTCTGACAGCATGCGGACCTATAGAAGCAAGGAACCATTATGACACCATGAAGGCCAAGAATCAAATGGTTCATTGTAAGACCAAGTTGCCTAAAAGGGCTTGGAATGCATTGTGACACCACAGAGGTTAAGAGAAGCAAGGAACCATTGTGACCCAATGCAGGCTAACAATCTAATGATCCCGTGTGGCACCAGGGGGTATAAAAAGGGCCAGGGATTGATTGTTACAGCACGGGGACCAATAGAAGCAAGGATCTATTATGCCACCGTGGAGGCCAAGAATCAAATGATTCATTGTGACATCAAGTGGCCTAAAAGTGCATGGGATGCATTGTGACACCACAGAGGTTAAGAGAAGCAAGGATCCATTGTGACCCAATGCAGGCTAACAATCTAATGATCCCTTGTGACACTAATGGGCCTAAAAGGGGCAGGGATGAATTGTGAAAGCATGGGGCCCAAGTAAAACCTGGTACAATTATGCCACCATGGAGGCCAAGAATCAAATGATTCGTTGTGACACCAAGTGGCCTAAAAGGGCATGGGATGCATTGTGACAGCACAGGGGTTAAGAGAAGCAAGGATCCATTGTAACCCAATGGAGGCTAATAATCCCAGGATCCCATTTGACACCAGGGGGCGTAAAAGGGCCAGGGATGAGATGTGACAGCATGGGGACCCATAGAATCAAGGATCTATTATGCCACCATGGAGGCCAAGAATCAAATAATTCATTGTGACATCAAGTGGCCTAAAAGGGCATGGGATGCATTGTGACAGCACAGGGGTTAAGAGAAGCAAGGATCCATTGTGAACCAATGGAGGCTAACAATCTAATGATCCCTTTTGACACCAATGGGCCGAAAAGGGGCAGGGATGTATTGTGAAAGCATGGGGCAAAATTAAAGCCTGGTACAATTACGCCACCATGGAGGCCAAAAATCAAATGATTCATTGTGACATCAAGTGGCCTAAAAGGGCATGGGATGCATTGTGACACCACAGGGGTTAAGAGAAGCAAGGAACCATTGTGACCCAATGCAGGCTAACAATCTAATGATCCCTTGTGGCACCAGGGGGTATAAAAAGGGCCAGGGATGAATTGTTACAGCACGGGGACCAATAGAAGCAAGGATCTATTATGCCACCATGGAGGCCAAGAATCAAATGATTCATTGTGACATCAAGTGGCCTAAAAGTGCATGGGATGCATTGTGACACCACAGGGGTTAAGAGAAGCAAGGATCCATTGTGACCCAATGGAGGCTAATAATCCCAGGATCCCATTTGACACCAGGGGGCGTAAAACGGCCAGGGATGACTTGTGACAGCATGGGGACCAATAGAATCAAGGATCTGTTATGCCACCATGGAGGCCAAGAATCAAATAATTCGTTGTGACATCATGTGGCCTAAAAGGGCATGGGATGCATTGTGACAGCACAGGCGTTAAGAGAAGCAAGGAACCATTGTGACCCAATGCAGGCTAACAATCTAATGATCCCTTGTGAAACCAATGGGCCTAAAAGGGGCAGGGATGTATTGTGAAAGCATGGGGCCCAATTAAAACCTGGTACAATTACGCCACCATGGAGGCCAAGAATCAAATGATTCATTGAGACATCAAGTGGCCTAAAAGGGCATGGGATGCATTGTGACAGCACAGGGGTTAAGAGAAGCAAGGAAGCATTGTGACCCAATGCAGGCTAACAATCTAATGATCCCTTTTGGCACCAGGGGGTGTAAAAGAGCCAGGGATGACTTGTGACAGCATGGGGCCCAATAGAAGCAAGGAACCATTATGACACCATGGAGGCCAAGAATCAAATGATTCATTGTGACATCAAGTGGCCTAAAAGGGCATGGGATGCATTGTGACAGCACAGGGGTTAAGAGAAGCAAGGAAGCATTGTGACCCAATGCAGGCTAACAATCTAATGATCCCTTGTGACACCAATGGGCCTAAAAGGGGCAGGGATGAATTGTGAAAGCATGGGGCCCAAGTAAAACCTGGTACAATTATGCCACCATGGAGGCCAAGAATCAAATGATTCATTGTGACATCAAGTGGCCTAAAAGGGCATGGGATGCATTGTGACAGCACAGGGGTTAAGAGAAGCAAGGAACCATTGTGACCCAATGCAGGCTAACAATCTAATGATCCCTTGAGGCACCAGGGGGTATAAAAAGGGCCAGGGAAGGATTGTTACAGCACGGGGACAAATAGAAGCAAGGATCTATTATGCCACCGTGGAGGCCAAGAATCAAATGATTCATTGTGACATCAAGTGGCCTAAAAGTGCATGGGATGCATTGTGACAGCACAGGGGTTAAGAGAAGCAAGGATCCATTGTGACCCAATGGAGGCTAACAATCTAATGATCCCTTTTGACACCAATGGGCCTAAAAGCGGCAGGGATGTATTGTGAAAGCATGGGGCCCAATTAAAACCTGGTACAATTACGCCACCATGGAGGCCAAGAATCAAATGATTCATTGTGACATCAAGTGGCCTAAAAGGGCATGGGATGCATTGTGACACCACAGGGGTTAAGAGAAGCAAGGAACCATTGTGACCCAATGCAGGCTAACAATCTAAGAATCCCTTTTGACACCAGGGGGCGCAAAAGGAGCACGGATGAACTCTGACAGCATGGGGACCTATAGAAGCAAGGAACCATTATGACACCATAAAGGCCAAGAATCAAATGGTTCATTGTAAGACCAATTGGCCTAAAATGGCTTGGAATGCATTGTGACACCACAGAGGTTAAGAGAAGCAAGGAACCATTGTGACCCAATGCAGGCTAACAATCTAATGATCCCTTGTGGCACCAGGGGGTATAAAAAGGGCCAGGGATGGATTGTTACAGCACGGGGACCAATAGAAGCAAGGATCTATTATGCCATCATGGAGGCCAAGAATCAAATGATTCATTGTGACATCAAGTGGCCTAAAAGGGCATGGGATGCATTGTGACAGCAGAGGGGTTAAGAGAAGCAAGGATCCATTGTGACCCAATGGAGGCTAATAATCCCAGGATCCCATTTGACACCAGGGGGCGTAAAAGGGCCAGGGATGAATTGTGACAGCATGGGGCCCAATAGAAACAAGGAACCATTATGACACCATGGAGGCCAAGAATCAAATGATTCATTGTGACATCAAGTGGCCTAAAAGGGCATGGGATGCATTGTGACTCCACAGATGTTAAGAGAAGCAAGGAACCATTGTGACCCAATGCAGGCTAACAATCTAATGATCCCTTGTGACACCAATGGGCCTAAAAGGGGCAGGGATGAATTGTGAAAGCATGGGGCCCAAGTAAAACCTGGTACAATTATGCCACCATGGAAGCCAAGAATCAAATGATTCATGGTGACATCAAGTAGCCTAAAAGGGAATGGGATGCATTGTGACACCACAGGGGTTAAGAGAAGCAAGGATCCATTGTGACCCAATGCAGGCTAACAATCTAAGAATCCCTTGTGGCACCAGGGGGCATAAAAAGGGCCAGGGATGTATTGTTACAGCACAGGGACCAATAGAAGCAAGGATCTATTATGCTACCGTGGAGGCCAAGAATCAAATGATTCATTGTGACATCATGTGGCCTAAAAGGGCATGGGATGCATTGTGACAGCACAGGGGTTAAGAGAAGCAAGGATCCATTGTGACCCAATGCAGGCTAACAATCTAATGATCCCTTTTGACACCAATGGGCCTAAAAGGGGCAGGGATGTATTGTGAAAGCATGGGGCCCAATTAAAACCTGGTACAATTACGCCACCATGGAGACCAAGAATTAAATGATTCATTGTGACATCAAGTGGCCTAAAAGGCCGTGGGATGCATTGTGACACCACAGGGGTTAAGAGAAGCAAGGAACCATTGTGACCCAATGCAGGCTAACAATCTAAGAATCCCTTTTGACACCAGGGGGCGCAAAAGGACCACGGATGAACTCTGACAGCATGGGGACCTATAGAAGCAAGGAACCATTATGACACCATGAAGGCCAAGAATCAAATGGTTCATTGTAAGACCAAGTGGCCTAAAAGGGCTTGGAATGCATTGTGACACCACAGAGGTTAAGAGAAGCAAGGAACAATTGTGACCCAATGCATGCTAACAATATAAACATCCTTTGTGACACCAATGGGCCTAAAAGGGGCAGGGATGAATTGTGAAAGCATGGGGCCCAAGTAAAACCTGGTACAATTATGCCACCATGGAGGCCAAGAATCAAATGATTCATTGTGACATCAAGTGGCCTAAAAGGGCATGGGATGCATTGTGACACCACAGGGGTTAAGAGAAGCAAGGAACCATTGTGACCCAATGCCGGCTAACAATCTAATCATCCCTTATGACACCAATGGGCCTAAAAGGAGCAGGGATGAATTGTGAAAGCATGGGGCCCAAGTAAAACCTGGTACAATTATGCCACCATGGAGGCCAAGAATCAAATGATTCATTGTGACATCATGTGGCCTAAAAGGGCTTGGAATGCATTGTGACACCACAGAGGTTAAGAGAAGCAAGGAACCATTGTGACCCAATGCAGGCTAACAATCTAATGATCCCTTGTGGCACCAGGGGGTATAAAAAGGGCCAGGGATGGATTGTTACAGCACGGGGACCAATAGAAGCAAGGATCTATTATGCCACCATGGAGGCCAAGAATCAAATGATTCATTGTGACATCAAGTGTCCTAAAAGGGCATGGGATGCATTCTGATACCACAGGGGTTAAGAGAAGCAAGGAACCATTGTGACCCAATGGAGGCTAACAATCTAAGAATCCCTTTTGACACCAGGGGGCGCAAAAGGACCACGGATGAACTCTGACAGCATGCGGACCTATAGAAGCAAGGAACCATTATGACACCATGAAGGCCAAGAATCAAATGGTTCATTGTAAGACCAAGTTGCCTAAAAGGGCTTGGAATGCATTGTGACACCACAGAGGTTAAGAGAAGCAAGGAACCATTGTGACCCAATGCAGGCCAACAATCTAATGATCCATTGTGGCACCAGGGGGTATAAAAAGGGCCAGGGATGGATTGTTACAGCACGGGGACCAATAGAAGCAAGGATCTATTATGCCACCGTGGAGGCCAAGAATCAAATGATTCATTGTGACATCAAGTGGCCTAAAAGTGCATGGGATGCATTGTGACACCACAGGGGTTAAGAGAAGCAAGGATCCATTGTGACCCAATGGAGGCTAATAATCCCAGGATCCCATTTGACACCAGGGGGCGTAAAAGGCCAGGGATGAATTGTGAAAGCATGGGGCCCAATAGAAACAAGGAACCATTATGCCACCATGGAGGCCAAGAATCAAATGATTCATTGTGACATCAAGTGGCCTAAAAGGGCATGGGATGCATTGTGACACCACAGAGGTTAAGAGAAGCAAGGATCCATTGTGACCCAATGCAGGCTAACAATCTAATGATCCCTTGTGACACTAATGGGCCTAAAAGGGGCAGGGATGAATTGTGAAAGCATGGGGCCCAAGTAAAACCTGGTACAATTATGCCACCATGGAGGCCAAGAATCAAATGATTCATTGTGACATCAAGTGGCCTAAAAGGGCATGGGATGCATTGTGACACCACAGATGTTAAGAGAAGCAAGGAACCATTGTGACCCAATGCAGGCTAATAATCCCAGGATCCCATTTGACACCAGGGGGCGTAAAAGGGCCAGGGATGAATTGTGACAGCATGGGGCCCAATAGAAACAAGGAACCATTATGACACCATGGAGGCCAAGAATCAAATGATTCATTGTGACATCAAGTGGCCTAAAAGGGCATGGGATGCATTGTGACACCACAGAAGTTAAGAGAAGCAAGGAACCATTGTGACCCAATGCAGGCTAACAATCTAATGATCCCTTGTGGCACCAGGGGGTATAAAAAGGGCCAGGGATGAATTGTTACAGCACGGGGACCAATAGAAGCAAGGATCTATTATGCCACCATGGAGGCCAAGAATCAAATGATTCATTGTGACATCAAGTGGCCTAAAAGGGCATGGGATGCATTGTGACACCACAGGGGTTAAGAGAAGCAAGGATCCATTGTGACCCAATGGAGGCTAATAATCCCAGGATCCCATTTGACACCAGGGGGCGTAAAACGGCCAGGGATGACTTGTGACAGCATGGGGACCAATAGAATCAAGGATCTGTTATGCCACCATGGAGGCCAAGAATCAAATAATTCATTGTGACATCATATGGCCTAAAAGGCCATGGGATGCATTGTGACAGCACAGGCGTTAAGAGAAGCAAGGAACCATTGTGACCCAATGCCGGCTAACAATCTAATCATCCCTTATGACACCAATGGGCCTAAAAGGAGCAGGGATGAATTGTGAAAGCATGGGGCCCAAGTAAAACCTGGTACAATTATGCCACCATGGAGGCCAAGAATCAAATGATTCATTGTGACATCAAGTGGCCTAAAAGGGCATGGGATGCATTGTGACAGCACAGGGGTTAAGAGAAGCAAGGATCCATTGTAACCCAATGGAGGCTAATAATCCCAGGATCCCATTTGACACCAGGGGGCGTAAAAGGGCCAGGGATGACTTGTGACAGCATGGGGACCCATAGAATCAAGGATCTATTATGCCACCATGGAGGCCAAGAATCAAATAATTCATTGTGACATCAAGTGGCCTAAAAGGGCATGGGATGCATTGTGACAGCACAGGGGTTAAGAGAAGCAAGGATCCATTGTGAACCAATGGAGGCTAACAATCTAATGATCCCTTTTGACACCAATGGGCCTAAAAGGGGCAGGGATGTATTGTGAAAGCATGGGGCAAAATTAAAGCCTGGTACAATTACGCCACCATGGAGGCCAAGAATCAAATGATTCATTGTGACATCAAGTGGCCTAAAAGGGCATGGGATGCATTGTGACACCACAGGGGTTAAGAGAAGCAAGGAACCATTGTGACCCAATGCAGGCTAACAATCTAATGATCCATTGTGGCACCAGGGGGTATAAAAAGGGCCAGGGATGGATTGTTACAGCACGGGGACCAATAGAAGCAAGGATCTATTATGC
Source organism: Cinclus cinclus (assembly GCF_963662255.1). Classification (NCBI taxonomy): domain Eukaryota; kingdom Metazoa; phylum Chordata; class Aves; order Passeriformes; family Cinclidae; genus Cinclus; species Cinclus cinclus. The sequence continues at coordinate 989,313 of NW_026912266.1, read as the reverse complement.
CACCATGGAGGCCAAGAATCAAATGATTCATTGTGACATCAAGTGGCCTAAAAAGCCATGGGATGCATTGTGACAGCACAAGGGTTAAGATAAGCAAGGATCAATTGTGACCCAATGGAGGCTAATAATCCCAGGATCCCATTTGACACCAGGGGGTGTAAAAGGGCCAGGGATGACTTGTGACAGCATGGGGCCCAATAGAAGCAAGGAACCATTATGACACCATGGAGGCCAAGAATCAAATGATTCATTGTGACATCAAGTGGCCTAAAAGGGCATGGGATGCATTGTGACAGCACAGGGGTTAAGAGAAGCAAGGAAGCATTGTGACCCAATGCAGGCTAACAATCTAATGATCCCTTGTGACACCAATGGGCCTAAAAGGGGCAGGGATGAATTGTGAAAGCATGGGGCCCAAGTAAAACCTGGTACAATTATGCCACCATGGAGGCCAAGAATCAAATGATTCATTGTGACATCAAGTGGCCTAAAAGGGCATGGGATGCATTGTGACACCACAGGGGTTAAGAGAAGCAAGGAACCATTGTGACCCAATGCAGGCTAACAATCTAAGAATCCCTTTTGACACCAGGGGGTATAAAAATGGCCAGGGATGGATTGTTACAGCACGGGGACCAATAGAACAAGGATCTATTATGCCACCGTGGAGGCCAAGAATCAAATGATTCATTGTGACATCAAGTGGCCTAAAAGTGCATGGGATGCATTGTGACAGCACAGGGGTTAAGAGAAGCAAGGAAGCATTGTGACCCAATGCAGGCTAACAATCTAATGATCCCTTTTGACACCAATGGGCCTAAAAGGGGCAGGGATGTATTGTGAAAGCATGGGGCCCAATTAAAACCTGGTACAATTACGCCACCATGGAGGCCAAGAATCAAATGATTCATTGTGACATCAAGTGGCCTAAAAGGGCATGGGATGCATTGTGACACCACAGGGGTTAAGAGAAGCAAGGAACCATTGTGACCCAATGCAGGCTAACAATCTAAGAATCCTTTTTGACACCAGGGGGCGCAAAAGGAGCACGGATGAACTCTGACAGCATGGGGACCTATAGAAGCAAGGAACCATTATGACACCATAAAGGCCAAGAATCAAATGGTTCATTGTAAGACCAATTGGCCTAAAATGGCTTGGAATGCATTGTGACACCACAGAGGTTAAGAGAAGCAAGGAACCATTGTGACCCAATGCAGGCTAACAATCTAATGATCCCTTGTGGCACCAGGGGGTATAAAAAGGGCCAGGGATGGATTGTTACAGCACGGGGACCAATAGAAGCAAGGATCTATTATGCCATCATGGAGGCCAAGAATCAAATGATTCATTGTGACATCAAGTGGCCTAAAAGGGCATGGGATGCATTGTGACACCACAGGGGTTAAGAGAAGCAAGGATCCATTGTGACCCAATGGAGGCTAATAATCCCAGGATCCCATTTGACACCAGGGGGCGTAAAAGGGCCAGGGATGAATTGTGACAGCATGGGGCCCAATAGAAACAAGGAACCATTATGACACCATGGAGGCCAAGAATCAAATGATTCATTGTGACATCAAGTGGCCTAAAAGGGCATGGGATGCATTGTGACTCCACAGATGTTAAGAGAAGCAAGGAACCATTGTGACCCAATGCAGGCTAACAATCTAATGATCCCTTGTGACACCAATGGGCCTAAAAGGGGCAGGGATGAATTGTGAAAGCATGGGGCCCAAGTAAAACCTGGTACAATTATGCCACCATGGAAGCCAAGAATCAAATGATTCATGGTGACATCAAGTAGCCTAAATGGGAATGGGATGCATTGTGACACCACAGGGGTTAAGAGAAGCAAGGATCCATTGTGACCCAATGCAGGCTAACAATCTAAGAATCCCTTGTGGCACCAGGGGGCATAAAAAGGGCCAGGGATGTATTGTTACAGCACAGGGACCAATAGAAGCAAGGATCTATTATGCTACCGTGGAGGCCAAGAATCAAATGATTCATTGTGACATCAAGTGTCCTAAAAGGGCATGGGATGCATTGTGATACCACAGGGGTTAAGAGAAGCAAGGAACCATTGTGACCCAATGGAGGCTAACAATCTAAGAATCCCTTTTGACACCAGGGGGCGCAAAAGGACCACGGATGAACTCTGACAGCATGCGGACCTATAGAAGCAAGGAACCATTATGACACCATGAAGGCCAAGAATCAAATGGTTCATTGTAAGACCAAGTTGCCTAAAAGGGCTTGGAATGCATTGTGACACCACAGAGGTTAAGAGAAGCAAGGAACCATTGTGACCCAATGCAGGCTAACAATCTAATGATCCCGTGTGGCACCAGGGGGTATAAAAAGGGCCAGGGATTGATTGTTACAGCACGGGGACCAATAGAAGCAAGGATCTATTATGCCACCGTGGAGGCCAAGAATCAAATGATTCATTGTGACATCAAGTGGCCTAAAAGTGCATGGGATGCATTGTGACACCACAGGGGTTAAGAGAAGCAAGGATCCATTGTGACCCAATGGAGGCTAATAATCCCAGGATCCCATTTGACACCAGGGGGCGTAAAAGGCCAGGGATGAATTGTGAAAGCATGGGGCCCAATAGAAACAAGGAACCATTATGCCACCATGGAGGCCAAGAATCAAATGATTCATTGTGACATCAAGTGGCCTAAAAGGGCATGGGATGCATTGTGACACCACAGAGGTTAAGAGAAGCAAGGATCCATTGTGACCCAATGCAGGCTAACAATCTAATGATCCCTTGTGACACTAATGGGCCTAAAAGGGGCAGGGATGAATTGTGAAAGCATGGGGCCCAAGTAAAACCTGGTACAATTATGCCACCATGGAGGCCAAGAATCAAATGATTCATTGTGACATCAAGTGGCCTAAAAGGGCATGGGATGCATTGTGACACCACAGATGTTAAGAGAAGCAAGGAACCATTGTGACCCAATGCAGGCTAATAATCCCAGGATCCCATTTGACACCAGGGGGCGTAAAAGGGCCAGGGATGAATTGTGACAGCATGGGGCCCAATAGAAACAAGGAACCATTATGACACCATGGAGGCCAAGAATCAAATGATTCATTGTGACATCAAGTGGCCTAAAAGGGCATGGGATGCATTGTGACAGCACAGGGGTTAAGAGAAGCAAGGAACCATTGTGACCCAATGCAGGCTAACAATCTAATGATCCCTTGTGGCACCAGGGGGTATAAAAAGGGCCAGGGATGAATTGTTACAGCACGGGGACCAATAGAAGCAAGGATCTATTATGCCACCATGGAGGCCAAGAATCAAATGATTCATTGTGACATCAAGTGGCCTAAAAGGGCATGGGATGCATTGTGACACCACAGGGGTTAAGAGAAGCAAGGATCCATTGTGACCCAATGGAGGCTAATAATCCCAGGATCCCATTTGACACCAGGGGGCGTAAAACGGCCAGGGATGACTTGTGACAGCATGGGGACCAATAGAATCAAGGATCTGTTATGCCACCATGGAGGCCAAGAATCAAATAATTCATTGTGACATCATGTGGCCTAAAAGGCCATGGGATGCATTGTGACAGCACAGGCGTTAAGAGAAGCAAGGAACCATTGTGACCCAATGCCGGCTAACAATCTAATCATCCCTTATGACACCAATGGGCCTAAAAGGAGCAGGGATGAATTGTGAAAGCATGGGGCCCAAGTAAAACCTGGTACAATTATGCCACCATGGAGGCCAAGAATCAAATGATTCATTGTGACATCAAGTGGCCTAAAAGGGCATGGGATGCATTGTGACAGCACAGGGGTTAAGAGAAGCAAGGATCCATTGTAACCCAATGGAGGCTAATAATCCCAGGATCCCATTTGACACCAGGGGGCGTAAAAGGGCCAGGGATGACTTGTGACAGCATGGGGACCCATAGAATCAAGGATCTATTATGCCACCATGGAGGCCAAGAATCAAATAATTCATTGTGACATCAAGTGGCCTAAAAGGGCATGGGATGCATTGTGACAGCACAGGCGTTAAGAGAAGCAAGGATCCATTGTGAACCAATGGAGGCTAACAATCTAATGATCCCTTTTGACACCAATGGGCCTAAAAGGGGCAAGAATGTATTGTGAAAGCATGGGGCAAAATTAAAGCCTGGTACAATTACGCCACCATGGAGGCCAAAAATCAAATGATTCATTGTGACATCAAGTGGCCTAAAAGGGCATGGGATGCATTGTGACACCACAGGGGTTAAGAGAAGCAAGGAACCATTGTGACCCAATGCAGGCTAACAATCTAATGATCCCTTGTGGCACCAGGGGGTATAAAAAGGGCCAGGGATGAATTGTTACAGCACGGGGACCAATAGAAGCAAGGATCTATTATGCCACCATGGAGGCCAAGAATCAAATGATTCATTGTGACATCAAGTGGCCTAAAAGGGCATGGGATGCATTGTGACACCACAGGGGTTAAGAGAAGCAAGGATCCATTGTGACCCAATGGAGGCTAATAATCCCAGGATCCCATTTGACACCAGGGGGCGTAAAACGGCCAGGGATGACTTGTGACAGCATGGGGACCAATAGAATCAAGGATCTGTTATGCCACCATGGAGGCCAAGAATCAAATAATTCATTGTGACATCATGTGGCCTAAAAGGCCATGGGATGCATTGTGACAGCACAGGCGTTAAGAGAAGCAAGGAACCATTGTGACCCAATGCAGGCTAACAATCTAATGATCCCTTGTGAAACCAATGGGCCTAAAAGGGGCAGGGATGTATTGTGAAAGCATGGGGCCCAATTAAAACCTGGTACAATTACGCCACCATGGAGGCCAAGAATCAAATGATTCATTGTGACATCAAGTGGCCTAAAAGGGCATGGGATGCATTGTGACAGCACAGGGGTTAAGAGAAGCAAGGATCCATTGTGACCCAATGGAGGCTAATAATCCCAGGATCCCATTTGACACCAGGGGGCGTAAAAGGTCCAGGGATGAATTGTGACAGCATGGGGCCCAATAGAAACAAGGAACCATTATGCCACCATGGAGGCCAAGAATCAAATGATTCATTGTGACATCAAGTGGCCTAAAAGGGCATGGGATGCATTGTGACACCACAGGGGTTAAGAGAAGCAAGGATCCATTGTGACCCAATGCAGGCTAACAATCTAAGAATCCCTTTTGACACCAGGGGGCGAAAAAAGGAGCACGGATGAACTCTGACAGCATGGGGACCTATAGAAGCAAGGAACCATTATGACACCATGAAGGCCAAGAATCAAATGATTCATTGTGACATCAAGTGGCCTAAAAGGGCATGGGATGCATTGTGACACCACAGAGGTTAACAGAAGTAAGGAAGCATTGTGACCCAATGCAGGCTAACAATCTAATGATCCCTTGTGACACCAATGGGCCTAAAAGGGGCAGGGATGAATTGTGACAGCATGGGGCCCAAGTAAAACCTGGTACAATTATGCTACCATGGAGGCCAAGAATCAAATGATTCATTGTGACATCAAGTGGCCTAAAAGGGCATGGGATGCATTGTGACAGCACAGGGGTTAAGAGAAGCAAGGAACCATTGTGACCCAATGCAGGCTAACAATCTAATGATCCCTTGTGGCACCAGGGGGTATAAAAAGGGCCAGGGATGGATTGTTACAGCCTGGGGACCAAGAGAAACAAGGAAGCATTATGACACCATGGAGGCCAAGAATCAAATGATTCATTGTGACATCAAGTGGCCTAAAAGGGCATGGGATGCATTGTGACACCACAGAGGTTAACAGAAGCAAGGAACCATTGTGACCCAATGCAGGCTAACAATCTAATGATCCCTTGTGACACCAATGGGCCTAAAAGGGGCAGGGATGAATTGTGAAAGCATGGGGCCCAAGTAAAACCTGGTACAATTATGCCACCATGGAGGCCAAGAATCAAATGATTCATTGTGACATCAAGTGGCCTAAAAGGGCATGGGATGCATTGTGACACCACAGGGGTTAAGAGAAGCAAGGAACCATTGTGACCCAATGCAGGCTAACAATCTAATGGTCTCTTGTGACACCAGGGGGCATAAAAGGGCCAGGGATGTATTGTGAAAGCATGGGGCCCAAGTAAAACCTGGTACAATTATGCCACCATGGAGGCCAAGAATCAAATTATTCATTGGGACATCAAGTGGCCTAAAAGGGCATGGGATGCATTGTGACAGCACAGGGGTTAAGAGAAGCAAGGATCCATTGTGACCCAATGGAGGCTAATAATCCCAGGATCCCATTTGACACCAGGGGTCGCAAAAGGACCACGGATGAACTCTGACACATTGCGGACCTATAGAAGCAAGGAACCATTATGACACCATGAAGGCCAAGAATCAAATGGTTCATTGTAAGACCAAGAGGCCTAAAAGGGCTTGGAATGCATTGTGACACCACAGAGGTTAAGAGAAGCAAGGAACCATTGTGACCCAATGCAGGCTAACAATCTAATGATCCCTTGTGGCACCAGGGGGTATAAAAAGGGCCAGGGATGGATTGTTACAGCACGGGGACCAATAGAAGCAAGGATCTATTATGCCACCGTGGAGGCCAAGAATCAAATGATTCATTGTGACATCAAGTGGCCTAAAAGGGCATGGGATGCATTGTGACAGCACAGGGGTTAAGAGAAGCAAGGATCCATTGTGACCCAATGGAGGCTAATAATCCCAGGATCCCATTTGACACCAGGGGGCGTAAAAGGGCCAGGGATGAATTGTGACAGCATGGGGCCCAATAGAAACAAGGAACCATTATGACACCATGGAGGCCAAGAATCAAATGATTCATTGTGACATCAAGTGGCCTAAAAGGGCATGGGATGCATTGTGACACCACAGAGGTTAACAGAAACAAGGAAGCATTGTGACCCAATGCAGACTAACAATCTAATGATCCCTTGTGACACCAATGGGCCTAAAAGGGCCAGGGATGAATTGTGAAAGCATGGGGCCCAAGTAAAACCTGGTACAATTATGCCACCATGGAGGCCAAGAATCAAATGATTCATTGTGACATCAAGTGGCCTAAAAGGGCATGGGATGCATTGTGACACCACAGGGGTTAAGAGAAGCAAGGAACCATTGTGACCCAATGCAGGCTAACAATCTAATGATCCCTTGTGGCACCAGGGGGTATAAAAAGGGCCAGGGATGGATTGTTACAGCACGGGGTCCAAGAGAAACAAGGAAGCATTATGACACCATGGAGGCCAAGAATCAAATGATTCATTGTGACATCAAGTGGCCTAAAAGGGCATGGGATGCATTGTGACACCACAGGGGTTAAGAGAAGCAAGGATCCATTGTGACCCAATGCAGGCTAACAATCTAATGATCCCTTGTGACACCAATGGGCCTAAAAGGGGCAGGGATGAATTGTGACAGCATGGGGCCCAAGTAAAACCTGGTACAATTATGCCACCATGGAGGCCAAGAATCAAATGATTCATTGTGACATCAAGTGGCCTAAAAGGGCATGGGATGCATTGTGACACCACAGGGGTTAAGAGAAGCAAGGAACCATTGTGACCCAATGCAGGCTAACAATCTAATGGTCTCTTGTGACACCAGGGGGCGTAAAAGGGGCAGGGATGTATTGTGAAAGCATGGGGCCCATGTAAAACCTGGTACAATTATGCCACCATGGAGGCCAAGAATCAAATGATTCATTGTGACATCAAGTGGCCTAAAAGGGCATGGGATGAATTGTGACAGCACAGGGGTTAAGAGAAGCAAGGATCCATTGTGACCCAATGGAGGCTAATAACCCCAGGATCCCATTTGACACCAGGGGGCGTAAAAGGGCCAGGGATGAATTGTGACAGCATGGGGCCCAATAGAAGCAAGGAACCATTATGACACCATGGAGGCCAAGAATCAAATGATTCATTGTGACATCAAGTGGCCTAAAAGGGCATGGGATGCATTGTGACACCACAGAGGTTAACAGAAGCAAGGAAGCATTGTGACCCAATGCAGGCTAACAATCTAATGATCCCTTGTGACACCAATGGGCCTAAAAGGGCCAGGGATGAATTGTGAAAGCATGGGGCCCAAGTAAAACCTGGTACAATTATGCCACCATGGAGGCCAAGAATCAAATGATTCATTGTGACATCAAGTGGCCTAAAAGGGCATGGGATGCATTGTGACACCACAGGGGTTAAGAGAAACAAGGAACCATTGTGACCCAATGCAGGCTAACAATCTAATGATCCCCTGTGGCACCAGGGGGTGTAAAAAGGGCCAGGGATGGATTGTTACAGCACGGGGACCAATAGAAGCAAGGATCTATTATGCCACCATGGAGGCCAAGAATCAAATGATTCATTGTGACATCAAGTGGCCTAAAAGGGCATGGGATGCATTGTGATACCACAGGGGTTGAGAGAAGCAAGGAACCATTGTGACCCAATGCAGGCTAACAATCTAAGAATCCCTTTTGACACCAGGGGGCGCAAAAGGACCACGGATGTACTCTGACAGCATGCGGACCTATAGAAGCAAGGAACCATTATGACACCATGAAGGCCAAGAATCAAATGGTTCATTGTAAGACCAAGTGGCCTAAAAGGGCTTGGAATGCATTGTGACAGCACAGGGGTTAAGAGAAGCAAGGATCCATTGTGACCCAATGGAGGCTAATAATCCCAGGATCCCATTTGACACCAGGGGGCGTAAAAGGGCCAGGGATGAATTGTGACAGCATGGGGCCCAATAGAAACAAGGAACCATTATGACACCATGGAGGCCAAGAATCAAATGATTCATTGTGACATCAAGTGGCCTAAAAGGGCATGGGATGCATTGTGACACCACAGAGGTTAACAGAAACAAGGAAGCATTGTGACCCAATGCAGACTAACAATCTAATGATCCCTTGTGACACCAATGGGCCTAAAAGGGGCAGGGATGAATTGTGAAAGCATGGGGCCCAAGTAAAACCTGGTACAATTATGCCACCATGGAGGCCAAGAATCAAATGATTCATTGTGACATCAAGTGGCCTAAAAGGGCATGGGATGCATTGTGACACCACAGGGGTTAAGAGAAGCAAGGAACCATTGTGACCCAATGCAGGCTAACAATCTAATGATCCCTTGTGGCACCAGGGGGTATAAAAAGGGCCAGGGATGGATTGTTACAGCACGGGGTCCAAGAGAAACAAGGAAGCATTATGACACCATGGAGGCCAAGAATCAAATGATTCATTGTGACATCAAGTGGCCTAAAAGGGCATGGGATGCATTGTGACACCACAGGGGTTAAGAGAAGCAAGGATCCATTGTGACCCAATGCAGGCTAACAATCTAATGATCCCTTGTGACACCAATGGGCCTAAAAGGGGCAGGGATGAATTGTGACAGCATGGGGCCCAAGTAAAACCTGGTACAATTATGCCACCATGGAGGCCAAGAATCAAATGATTCATTGTGACATCAAGTGGCCTAAAAGGGCATGGGATGCATTGTGACACCACAGGGGTTAAGAGAAGCAAGGAACCATTGTGACCCAATGCAGGCTAACAATCTAATGGTCTCTTGTGACACCAGGGGGCGTAAAAGGGGCAGGGATGTATTGTGAAAGCATGGGGCCCATGTAAAACCTGGTACAATTATGCCACCATGGAGGCCAAGAATCAAATGATTCATTGTGACATCAAGTGGCCTAAAAGGGCATGGGATGAATTGTGACAGCACAGGGGTTAAGAGAAGCAAGGATCCATTGTGACCCAATGGAGGCTAATAACCCCAGGATCCCATTTGACACCAGGGGGCGTAAAAGGGCCAGGGATGAATTGTGACAGCATGGGGCCCAATAGAAGCAAGGAACCATTATGACACCATGGAGGCCAAGAATCAAATGATTCATTGTGACATCAAGTGGCCTAAAAGGGCATGGGATGCATTGTGACACCACAGAGGTTAACAGAAGCAAGGAAGCATTGTGACCCAATGCAGGCTAACAATCTAATGATCCCTTGTGACACCAATGGGCCTAAAAGGGCCAGGGATGAATTGTGAAAGCATGGGGCCCAAGTAAAACCTGGTACAATTATGCCACCATGGAGGCCAAGAATCAAATGATTCATTGTGACATCAAGTGGCCTAAAAGGGCATGGGATGCATTGTGACACCACAGGGGTTAAGAGAAACAAGGAACCATTGTGACCCAATGCAGGCTAACAATCTAATGATCCCCTGTGGCACCAGGGGGTGTAAAAAGGGCCAGGGATGGATTGTTACAGCACGGGGACCAATAGAAGCAAGGATCTATTATGCCACCATGGAGGCCAAGAATCAAATGATTCATTGTGACATCAAGTGGCCTAAAAGGGCATGGGATGCATTGTGATACCACAGGGGTTGAGAGAAGCAAGGAACCATTGTGACCCAATGCAGGCTAACAATCTAAGAATCCCTTTTGACACCAGGGGGCGCAAAAGGACCACGGATGTACTCTGACAGCATGCGGACCTATAGAAGCAAGGAACCATTATGACACCATGAAGGCCAAGAATCAAATGGTTCATTGTAAGACCAAGTGGCCTAAAAGGGCTTGGAATGCATTGTGACACCACAGAGGTTAAGAGAAGCAAGGAACCATTGTGACCCAATGCAGGCTAACAATCTAATGATCCCTTGTGACACCAATGGGCCTAAAAGGGCCAGGGATGAATTGTGACAGCATGGGGCCCAATAGAAACAAGGAACCATTATGCCACCATGGAGGCCAAGAATCAAATGATTCATTGTGACATCAAGTGGCCTAAAAGGGCATGGGATGCATTGTGACACCACAGAGGTTAAGAGAAGCAAGGAACCATTGTGACCCAATGCAGGCTAACAATCTAATGATCCCTTGTGACACCAATGGGCCTAAAAGGGGCAGGGATGAATTGTGAAAGCATGGGGCCAAAGTAAAACCTGGTACAATTATGCCACCATGGTGGCCAAGAATCAAATGATTCATTGTGACATCAAGTGGCCTAAAAGGGAATGGGATGCATTGTGACAGCACAGGGGTTAAGAGAAGCAAGGAACCATTGTGACCCAATGCAGGCTAACAATCTAATGGTCTCTTGTGACACCAAAGGGCCTAAAAGGGGCAGGGATGTATTGTGAAAGCATGGGGCCCAAGTAAAACCTGGTACAATTATGCCACCATGGAGGCCAAGAATCAAATGATTCATTGTGACATCAAGTGGCCTAAAAGGGCATGGGATGCATTGTGACAGCACAGGGGTTAAGAGAAGCAAGGATCCATTGTGACCCAATGGAGGCTAATAATCCCAGGATCCCATTTAACACCAGGGGTCGCAAAAGGACCACGGATGAACTCTGACAGCATGGGGACCTATAGAAACAAGGAACCATTATGACACCATGAAGGCCATGAATCAAATGGTTCATTGTAAGACCAAGAGGCCTAAAAGGGCTTGGAATGCATTGTGACACCACAGAGGTTAAGAGAAGCAAGGAACCATTGTGACCCAATGCAGGCTAACAATCTAATGATCCCTTGTGGCACCAGGGGGTATAAAAAGGGCCAGGGATGGATTGTTACAGCACGGGGACCAATAGAAGCAAGGATCTATTATGCCACCGTGGAGGCCAAGAATCAAATGATTCATTGTGACATCAAGTGGCCTAAAAGGGCATGGGATGCATTGTGACACCACAGGGGTTAAGAGAAGCAAGGATCCATTGTGACCCAATGGAGGCTAATAATCCCAGGATCCCATTTGACACCAGGGGGCGTAAAAGGGCCAGGGATGAATTGTGACAGCATGGGGCCCAAGTAAAACCTGGTACAATTATGCCACCATGGAGACCAAGAATCAAATGATTCATTGTGACATCAAGTGGCCTAAAAGGGCATGGGATGCATTGTGTCACCACAGATGTTAAGAGAAGCAAGGAACCATTGTGACCCAATGCAGGCTAACAATCTAATGATCCCTTGTGGCACCAGGGGGTATAAAAAGGGCCAGGGATGGATTGTTACAGCACGGGGACCAATAGAAACAAGGAAGCATTATGACACCATGGAGGCCAAGAATCAAATGATTCATTGTGACATCAAGTGGCCTAAAAGGGCATGGGATGCATTGTGACACCACAGGGGTTAAGAGAAGCAAGGAACCATTGTGACCCAATGCAGGCTAGCAATCTAATGGTCTCTTGAGACACCAAAGGGCCTAAAAGGGGCAGGGATGTATTGTGAAAGCATGGGGCCCAAGTAAAACCTGGTACAATTATGCCACCATGGAGGCCAAGAATCAAATGATTCATTGTGACATCAAGTGGCCTAAAAGGGCATGGGATGCATTGTGACACCACAGGGGTTAAGAGAAGCAAGGAACCATTGTGACCCAATGGAGGCTAATAATCCCAGGATCCCATTTGACACCAGGGGTCGCAAAAGGACCACGGATGAACTCTGACAGCATGGGGACCTATAGAAGCAAGGAACCATTATGACACCATGGAGGCCAAGAATCAAATGATTCATTGTGACATCAAGTGGCCTAAAAGGGCATGGGATGCATTGTGACACCACAGAGGTTAAGAGAAGCAAGGAACCATTGTGACCCAATGCAGGCTAACAATATAATGATCCCTTGTGACACCAATGGGCCTAAAAGGGCCAGGGATGAATTGTGAAAGCATGGGGCCCAAGTAAAACCTGGTAAAATTATGCCACCATGGAGGCCAAGAATCAAATGATTCATTGTGACATCAAGTGGCCTAAAAGGGCATGGGATGCATTGTGACACCACAGGGGTTAAGAGAAGCAAGGAACCATTGTGACCCAATGCAGGCTAACAATCTAATGATCCCTTGAGGCACCAGGGGGTATAAAAAGGGCCAGGGAAGGATTGTTACAGCACGGGGACCAATAGAAGCAAGGATCTATTATGCCACCGTGGAGGCCAAGAATCAAATGATTCATTGTGACATCAAGTGGCCTAAAAGGGCATGGGATGCATTGTGACAGCACAGGGTTTAAGAGAAGCAAGGATCCATTGTGAACCAATGGAGGCTAACAATCTAATGATCCCTTTTGACACCAATGGGCCTAAAAGGGGCAGGGATGTATTGTGAAAGCATGGGGCCCAATTAAAACCTGGTACAATTACGCCACCATGGAGGCCAAGAATCAAATGATTCATTGTGACATCAAGTGGCCTAAAAGGGCATGGGATGCATTGTGACACCACAGGGGTTAAGAGAAGCAAGGAACCATTGTGACCCAATGCAGGCTAACAATCTAAGAATCCTTTTTGACACCAGGGGGCGCAAAAGGAGCACGGATGAACTCTGACAGCATGGGGACCTATAGAAGCAAGGAACCATTATGACACCATAAAGGCCAAGAATCAAATGGTTCATTGTAAGACCAATTGGCCTAAAATGGCTTGGAATGCATTGTGACACCACAGAGGTTAAGAGAAGCAAGGAACCATTGTGACCCAATGCAGGCTAACAATCTAATGATCCCTTGTGGCACCAGGGGGTATAAAAAGGGCCAGGGATGGATTGTTACAGCACGGGGACCAATAGAAGCAAGGATCTATTATGCCATCATGGAGGCCAAGAATCAAATGATTCATTGTGACATCAAGTGGCCTAAAAGGGCATGGGATGCATTGTGACAGCAGAGGGGTTAAGAGAAGCAAGGATCCATTGTGACCCAATGGAGGCTAATAATCCCAGGATCCCATTTGACACCAGGGGGCGTAAAAGGGCCAGGGATGAATTGTGACAGCATGGGGCCCAATAGAAACAAGGAACCATTATGACACCATGGAGGCCAAGAATCAAATGATTCATTGTGACATCAAGTGGCCTAAAAGGGCATGGGATGCATTGTGACTCCACAGATGTTAAGAGAAGCAAGGAACCATTGTGACCCAATGCAGGCTAACAATCTAATGATCCCTTGTGACACCAATGGGCCTAAAAGGGGCAGGGATGAATTGTGAAAGCATGGGGCCCAAGTAAAACCTGGTACAATTATGCCACCATGGAAGCCAAAAATCAAATGATTCATGGTGACATCAAGTAGCCTAAAAGGGAATGGGATGCATTGTGACACCACAGGGGTTAAGAGAAGCAAGGATCCATTGTGACCCAATGCAGGCTAACAATCTAAGAATCCCTTGTGGCACCAGGGGGCATAAAAAGGGCCAGGGATGTATTGTTACAGCACAGGGACCAATAGAAGCAAGGATCTATTATGCTACCGTGGAGGCCAAGAATCAAATGATTCATTGTGACATCAAGTGTCCTAAAAGGGCATGGGATGCATTGTGATACCACAGGGGTTAAGAGAAGCAAGGAGCCATTGTGACCCAATGGAGGCTAACAATCTAAGAATCCCTTTTGACACCAGGGGGCGCAAAAGGACCACGGATGAACTCTGACAGCATGCGGACCTATAGAAGCAAGGAACCATTATGACACCATGAAGGCCAAGAATCAAATGGTTCATTGTAAGACCAAGTTGCCTAAAAGGGCTTGGAATGCATTGTGACACCACAGAGGTTAAGAGAAGCAAGGAACCATTGTGACCCAATGCAGGCTAACAATCTAATGATCCCGTGTGGCACCAGGGGGTATAAAAAGGGCCAGGGATTGATTGTTACAGCACGGGGACCAATAGAAGCAAGGATCTATTATGCCACCGTGGAGGCCAAGAATCAAATGATTCATTGTGACATCAAGTGGCCTAAAAGTGCATGGGATGCATTGTGACACCACAGGGGTTAAGAGAAGCAAGGATCCATTGTGACCCAATGGAGGCTAATAATCCCAGGATCCCATTTGACACCAGGGGGCGTAAAAGGCCAGGGATGAATTGTGAAAGCATGGGGCCCAATAGAAACAAGGAACCATTATGCCACCATGGAGGCCAAGAATCAAATGATTCATTGTGACATCAAGTGGCCTAAAAGGGCATGGGATGCATTGTGACACCACAGAGGTTAAGAGAAGCAAGGATCCATTGTGACCCAATGCAGGCTAACAATCTAATGATCCCTTGTGACACTAATGGGCCTAAAAGGGGCAGGGATGAATTGTGAAAGCATGGGGCCCAAGTAAAACCTGGTACAATTATGCCACCATGGAGGCCAAGAATCAAATGATTCATTGTGACATCAAGTGGCCTAAAAGGGCATGGGATGCATTGTGACACCACAGATGTTAAGAGAAGCAAGGAACCATTGTGACCCAATGCAGGCTAATAATCCCAGGATCCCATTTGACACCAGGGGGCGTAAAAGGGCCAGGGATGAATTGTGACAGCATGGGGCCCAATAGAAACAAGGAACCATTATGACACCATGGAGGCCAAGAATCAAATGATTCATTGTGACATCAAGTGGCCTAAAAGGGCATGGGATGCATTGTGACAGCACAGGGGTTAAGAGAAGCAAGGAACCATTGTGACCCAATGCAGGCTAACAATCTAATGATCCCTTGTGGCACCAGGGGGTATAAAAAGGGCCAGGGATGAATTGTTACAGCACGGGGACCAATAGAAGCAAGGATCTATTATGCCACCATGGAGGCCAAGAATCAAATGATTCATTGTGACATCAAGTGGCCTAAAAGGGCATGGGATGCATTGTGACACCACAGGGGTTAAGAGAAGCAAGGATCCATTGTGACCCAATGGAGGCTAATAATCCCAGGATCCCATTTGACACCAGGGGGCGTAAAACGGCCAGGGATGACTTGTGAGAGCATGGGGACCAATAGAATCAAGGATCTGTTATGCCACCATGGAGGCCAAGAATCAAATAATTCATTGTGACATCATGTGGCCTAAAAGGCCATGGGATGCATTGTGACAGCACAGGCGTTAAGAGAAGCAAGGAACCATTGTGACCCAATGCCGGCTAACAATCTAATCATCCCTTATGACACCAATGGGCCTAAAAGGAGCAGGGATGAATTGTGAAAGCATGGGGCCCAAGTAAAACCTGGTACAATTATGCCACCATGGAGGCCAAGAATCAAATGATTCATTGTGACATCAAGTGGCCTAAAAGGGCATGGGATGCATTGTGACAGCACAGGGGTTAAGAGAAGCAAGGATCCATTGTAACCCAATGGAGGCTAATAATCCCAGGATCCCATTTGACACCAGGGGGCGTAAAAGGGCCAGGGATGACTTGTGACAGCATGGGGACCCATAGAATCAAGGATCTATTATGCCACCATGGAGGCCAAGAATCAAATAATTCATTGTGACATCAAGTGGCCTAAAACGGCATGGGATGCATTGTGACAGCACAGGGGTTAAGAGAAGCAAGGATCCATTGTGAACCAATGGAGGCTAACAATCTAATGATCCCTTTTGACACCAATGGGCCTAAAAGGGGCAGGGATGTATTGTGAAAGCATGGGGCAAAATTAAAGCCTGGTACAATTACGCCACCATGGAGGCCAAAAATCAAATGATTCATTGTGACATCAAGTGGCCTAAAAGGGCATGGGATGCATTGTGACACCACAGGGGTTAAGAGAAGCAAGGAACCATTGTGACCCAATGCAGGCTAACAATCTAATGATCCCTTGTGGCACCAGGGGGTATAAAAAGGGCCAGGGATGAATTGTTACAGCACGGGGACCAATAGAAGCAAGGATCTATTATGCCACCATGGAGGCCAAGAATCAAATGATTCATTGTGACATCAAGTGGCCTAAAAGGGCATGGGATGCATTGTGACACCACAGGGGTTAAGAGAAGCAAGGATCCATTGTGACCCAATGGAGGCTAATAATCCCAGGATCCCATTTGACACCAGGGGGCGTAAAAGGGCCAGGGATGACTTGTGACAGCATGGGGACCAATAGAATCAAGGATCTGTTATGCCACCATGGAGGCCAAGAATCAAATAATTCATTGTGACATCATGTGGCCTAAAAGGCCATGGGATGCATTGTGACAGCACAGGCGTTAAGAGAAGCAAGGAACCATTGTGACCCAATGCAGGCTAACAATCTAATGATCCCTTGTGAAACCAATGGGCCTAAAAGGGGCAGGGATGTATTGTGAAAGCATGGGGCCCAATTAAAACCTGGTACAATTACGCCACCATGGAGGCCAAGAATCAAATGATTCATTGAGACATCAAGTGGCCTAAAAGGGCATGGGATGCATTGTGACAGCACAGGGGTTAAGAGAAGCAAGGATCCATTGTGACCCAATGGAGGCTAATAATCCCAGGATCCCATTTGACACCAGGGGGCGTAAAAGGGCCAGGGATGAATTGTGACAGCATGGGGCCCAATAGAAACAAGGAACCATTATGACACCATGGAGGCCAAGAATCAAATGATTCATTGTGACATCAAGTGGCCTAAAAGGGCATGGGATGCATTGTGACACCACAGGGGTTAAGAGAAGCAAGGAAGCATTGTGACCCAATGCAGGCTAACAATCTAATGATCCCTTGTGACACCAATGGGCCTAAAAGGGGCAGGGATGAATTGTGAAAGCATGGGGCCCAAGTAAAACCTGGTACAATTATGCCACCATGGAGGCCAAGAATCAAATGATTCATTGTGACATCAAGTGGCCTAAAAGGGCATGGGATGCATTGTGACACCACAGGGGTTAAGAGAAGCAAGGAACCATTTTGACCCAATGCAGGCTAACAATCTAATGATCCCTTGTGGCACCAGGGGCTACAAAAAGGGCCAGGGATGGATTGTTACAGCACGGGGACCAATAGAAGCAAGGATCTATTATGCTACCGTGGAGGCCAAGAATCAAATGATTCATTGTGACATCAAGTGGCCTAAAAGGGCATGGGATGCATTGTGACACCACAGAGTTAAGAGAAGCAAGGAACCATTGTGACCCAATGCAGGCTAACAATCTAATGATCCCTTGTGTCACCAATGGGCCTAAAAGGGGCAGGGATGAATTGTGAAAGCATGGGGCCCAAGTAAAACCTGGTACAATTATGCCACCATGGAGGCCAAGAATCAAATGATTCATTGTGACATCAAGTGGCCTAAAAGGGCATGGGATGCATTGTGACACCACAGGGGTTAAGAGAAGCAAGGATCCATTGTGACCCAATGCAGGCTAACAATCTAAGAATCGCTTTTGACACCAGGGGGCGCAAAAGGAGCACGGATGAACTCTGACAGCATGGGGACCTATAGAAGCAAGGAACCATTATGACACCATGAAGGCCAAGAATCAAATGATTCATTGTGACATCAAGTGGCCTAAAAGGGCATGGGATGCATTGTGACACCACAGAGGTTAACAGAAGTAAGGAAGCATTGTGACCCAATGCAGGCTAACAATCTAATGATCCCTTGTGACACCAATGGGCCTAAAAGGGCCAGGGATGAATTGTGAAAGCATGGGGCCCAAGTAAAACCTGGTACAATTATGCTACCATGGAGGCCAAGAATCAAATGATTCATTGTGACATCAAGTGGCCTAAAAGGGCATGGGATGCATTGTGACAGCACAGGGGTTAAGAGAAGCAAGGAAGCATTGTGACCCAATGCAGGCTAACAATCTAATGATCCCTTGTGACACCAATGGGCCTAAAAGGGGCAGGGATGAATTGTGAAAGCATGGGGCCCAAGTAAAACCTGGTACAATTATGCCACCATGGAGGCCAAGAATCAAATGATTCATTGTGACATCAAGTGGCCTAAAAGGGCATGGGATGCATTGTGACACCACAGGGGTTAAGAGAAGCAAGGAACCATTGTGACCCAATGCAGGCTAACAATCTAAGAATCCCTTTTGACACCAGGGGGTATAAAAATGGCCAGGGATGGATTGTTACAGCACGGGGACCAATAGAACAAGGATCTATTATGCCACCGTGGAGGCCAAGAATCAAATGATTCATTGTGACATCAAGTGGCCTAAAAGTGCATGGGATGCATTGTGACAGCACAGGGGTTAAGAGAAGCAAGGAAGCATTGTGACCCAATGCAGGCTAACAATCTAATGATCCCTTTTGACACCAATGGGCCTAAAAGGGGCAGGGATGTATTGTGAAAGCATGGGGCCCAATTAAAACCTGGTACAATTACGCCACCATGGAGGCCAAGAATCAAATGATTCATTGTGACATCAAGTGGCCTAAAAGGGCATGGGATGCATTGTGACACCACAGGGGTTAAGAGAAGCAAGGAACCATTGTGACCCAATGCAGGCTAACAATCTAAGAATCCTTTTTGACACCAGGGGGCGCAAAAGGAGCACGGATGAACTCTGACAGCATGGGGACCTATAGAAGCAAGGAACCATTATGACACCATAAAGGCCAAGAATCAAATGGTTCATTGTAAGACCAATTGGCCTAAAATGGCTTGGAATGCATTGTGACACCACAGAGGTTAAGAGAAGCAAGGAACCATTGTGACCCAATGCAGGCTAACAATCTAATGATCCCTTGTGGCACCAGGGGGTATAAAAAGGGCCAGGGATGGATTGTTACAGCACGGGGACCAATAGAAGCAAGGATCTATTATGCCATCATGGAGGCCAAGAATCAAATGATTCATTGTGACATCAAGTGGCCTAAAAGGGCATGGGATGCATTGTGACACCACAGGGGTTAAGAGAAGCAAGGATCCATTGTGACCCAATGGAGGCTAATAATCCCAGGATCCCATTTGACACCAGGGGGCGTAAAAGGGCCAGGGATGAATTGTGACAGCATGGGGCCCAATAGAAACAAGGAACCATTATGACACCATGGAGGCCAAGAATCAAATGATTCATTGTGACATCAAGTGGCCTAAAAGGGCATGGGATGCATTGTGACTCCACAGATGTTAAGAGAAGCAAGGAACCATTGTGACCCAATGCAGGCTAACAATCTAATGATCCCTTGTGACACCAATGGGCCTAAAAGGGGCAGGGATGAATTGTGAAAGCATGGGGCCCAAGTAAAACCTGGTACAATTATGCCACCATGGAAGCCAAGAATCAAATGATTCATGGTGACATCAAGTAGCCTAAATGGGAATGGGATGCATTGTGACACCACAGGGGTTAAGAGAAGCAAGGATCCATTGTGACCCAATGCAGGCTAACAATCTAAGAATCCCTTGTGGCACCAGGGGGCATAAAAAGGGCCAGGGATGTATTGTTACAGCACAGGGACCAATAGAAGCAAGGATCTATTATGCTACCGTGGAGGCCAAGAATCAAATGATTCATTGTGACATCAAGTGTCCTAAAAGGGCATGGGATGCATTGTGATACCACAGGGGTTAAGAGAAGCAAGGAACCATTGTGACCCAATGGAGGCTAACAATCTAAGAATCCCTTTTGACACCAGGGGGCGCAAAAGGACCACGGATGAACTCTGACAGCATGCGGACCTATAGAAGCAAGGAACCATTATGACACCATGAAGGCCAAGAATCAAATGGTTCATTGTAAGACCAAGTTGCCTAAAAGGGCTTGGAATGCATTGTGACACCACAGAGGTTAAGAGAAGCAAGGAACCATTGTGACCCAATGCAGGCTAACAATCTAATGATCCCGTGTGGCACCAGGGGGTATAAAAAGGGCCAGGGATTGATTGTTACAGCACGGGGACCAATAGAAGCAAGGATCTATTATGCCACCGTGGAGGCCAAGAATCAAATGATTCATTGTGACATCAAGTGGCCTAAAAGTGCATGGGATGCATTGTGACACCACAGGGGTTAAGAGAAGCAAGGATCCATTGTGACCCAATGGAGGCTAATAATCCCAGGATCCCATTTGACACCAGGGGGCGTAAAAGGCCAGGGATGAATTGTGAAAGCATGGGGCCCAATAGAAACAAGGAACCATTATGCCACCATGGAGGCCAAGAATCAAATGATTCATTGTGACATCAAGTGGCCTAAAAGGGCATGGGATGCATTGTGACACCACAGAGGTTAAGAGAAGCAAGGATCCATTGTGACCCAATGCAGGCTAACAATCTAATGATCCCTTGTGACACTAATGGGCCTAAAAGGGGCAGGGATGAATTGTGAAAGCATGGGGCCCAAGTAAAACCTGGTACAATTATGCCACCATGGAGGCCAAGAATCAAATGATTCATTGTGACATCAAGTGGCCTAAAAGGGCATGGGATGCATTGTGACACCACAGATGTTAAGAGAAGCAAGGAACCATTGTGACCCAATGCAGGCTAATAATCCCAGGATCCCATTTGACACCAGGGGGCGTAAAAGGGCCAGGGATGAATTGTGACAGCATGGGGCCCAATAGAAACAAGGAACCATTATGACACCATGGAGGCCAAGAATCAAATGATTCATTGTGACATCAAGTGGCCTAAAAGGGCATGGGATGCATTGTGACAGCACAGGGGTTAAGAGAAGCAAGGAACCATTGTGACCCAATGCAGGCTAACAATCTAATGATCCCTTGTGGCACCAGGGGGTATAAAAAGGGCCAGGGATGAATTGTTACAGCACGGGGACCAATAGAAGCAAGGATCTATTATGCCACCATGGAGGCCAAGAATCAAATGATTCATTGTGACATCAAGTGGCCTAAAAGGGCATGGGATGCATTGTGACACCACAGGGGTTAAGAGAAGCAAGGATCCATTGTGACCCAATGGAGGCTAATAATCCCAGGATCCCATTTGACACCAGGGGGCGTAAAACGGCCAGGGATGACTTGTGACAGCATGGGGACCAATAGAATCAAGGATCTGTTATGCCACCATGGAGGCCAAGAATCAAATAATTCATTGTGACATCATGTGGCCTAAAAGGCCATGGGATGCATTGTGACAGCACAGGCGTTAAGAGAAGCAAGGAACCATTGTGACCCAATGCCGGCTAACAATCTAATCATCCCTTATGACACCAATGGGCCTAAAAGGAGCAGGGATGAATTGTGAAAGCATGGGGCCCAAGTAAAACCTGGTACAATTATGCCACCATGGAGGCCAAGAATCAAATGATTCATTGTGACATCAAGTGGCCTAAAAGGGCATGGGATGCATTGTGACAGCACAGGGGTTAAGAGAAGCAAGGATCCATTGTAACCCAATGGAGGCTAATAATCCCAGGATCCCATTTGACACCAGGGGGCGTAAAAGGGCCAGGGATGACTTGTGACAGCATGGGGACCCATAGAATCAAGGATCTATTATGCCACCATGGAGGCCAAGAATCAAATAATTCATTGTGACATCAAGTGGCCTAAAAGGGCATGGGATGCATTGTGACAGCACAGGCGTTAAGAGAAGCAAGGATCCATTGTGAACCAATGGAGGCTAACAATCTAATGATCCCTTTTGACACCAATGGGCCTAAAAGGGGCAAGAATGTATTGTGAAAGCATGGGGCAAAATTAAAGCCTGGTACAATTACGCCACCATGGAGGCCAAAAATCAAATGATTCATTGTGACATCAAGTGGCCTAAAAGGGCATGGGATGCATTGTGACACCACAGGGGTTAAGAGAAGCAAGGAACCATTGTGACCCAATGCAGGCTAACAATCTAATGATCCCTTGTGGCACCAGGGGGTATAAAAAGGGCCAGGGATGAATTGTTACAGCACGGGGACCAATAGAAGCAAGGATCTATTATGCCACCATGGAGGCCAAGAATCAAATGATTCATTGTGACATCAAGTGGCCTAAAAGGGCATGGGATGCATTGTGACACCACAGGGGTTAAGAGAAGCAAGGATCCATTGTGACCCAATGGAGGCTAATAATCCCAGGATCCCATTTGACACCAGGGGGCGTAAAACGGCCAGGGATGACTTGTGACAGCATGGGGACCAATAGAATCAAGGATCTGTTATGCCACCATGGAGGCCAAGAATCAAATAATTCATTGTGACATCATGTGGCCTAAAAGGCCATGGGATGCATTGTGACAGCACAGGCGTTAAGAGAAGCAAGGAACCATTGTGACCCAATGCAGGCTAACAATCTAATGATCCCTTGTGAAACCAATGGGCCTAAAAGGGGCAGGGATGTATTGTGAAAGCATGGGGCCCAATTAAAACCTGGTACAATTACGCCACCATGGAGGCCAAGAATCAAATGATTCATTGTGACATCAAGTGGCCTAAAAGGGCATGGGATGCATTGTGACAGCACAGGGGTTAAGAGAAGCAAGGATCCATTGTGACCCAATGGAGGCTAATAATCCCAGGATCCCATTTGACACCAGGGGGCGTAAAAGGTCCAGGGATGAATTGTGACAGCATGGGGCCCAATAGAAACAAGGAACCATTATGCCACCATGGAGGCCAAGAATCAAATGATTCATTGTGACATCAAGTGGCCTAAAAGGGCATGGGATGCATTGTGACACCACAGGGGTTAAGAGAAGCAAGGATCCATTGTGACCCAATGCAGGCTAACAATCTAAGAATCCCTTTTGACACCAGGGGGCGAAAAAAGGAGCACGGATGAACTCTGACAGCATGGGGACCTATAGAAGCAAGGAACCATTATGACACCATGAAGGCCAAGAATCAAATGATTCATTGTGACATCAAGTGGCCTAAAAGGGCATGGGATGCATTGTGACACCACAGAGGTTAACAGAAGTAAGGAAGCATTGTGACCCAATGCAGGCTAACAATCTAATGATCCCTTGTGACACCAATGGGCCTAAAAGGGGCAGGGATGAATTGTGACAGCATGGGGCCCAAGTAAAACCTGGTACAATTATGCTACCATGGAGGCCAAGAATCAAATGATTCATTGTGACATCAAGTGGCCTAAAAGGGCATGGGATGCATTGTGACAGCACAGGGGTTAAGAGAAGCAAGGAACCATTGTGACCCAATGCAGGCTAACAATCTAATGATCCCTTGTGGCACCAGGGGGTATAAAAAGGGCCAGGGATGGATTGTTACAGCCTGGGGACCAAGAGAAACAAGGAAGCATTATGACACCATGGAGGCCAAGAATCAAATGATTCATTGTGACATCAAGTGGCCTAAAAGGGCATGGGATGCATTGTGACACCACAGAGGTTAACAGAAGCAAGGAACCATTGTGACCCAATGCAGGCTAACAATCTAATGATCCCTTGTGACACCAATGGGCCTAAAAGGGGCAGGGATGAATTGTGAAAGCATGGGGCCCAAGTAAAACCTGGTACAATTATGCCACCATGGAGGCCAAGAATCAAATGATTCATTGTGACATCAAGTGGCCTAAAAGGGCATGGGATGCATTGTGACACCACAGGGGTTAAGAGAAGCAAGGAACCATTGTGACCCAATGCAGGCTAACAATCTAATGGTCTCTTGTGACACCAGGGGGCATAAAAGGGCCAGGGATGTATTGTGAAAGCATGGGGCCCAAGTAAAACCTGGTACAATTATGCCACCATGGAGGCCAAGAATCAAATTATTCATTGGGACATCAAGTGGCCTAAAAGGGCATGGGATGCATTGTGACAGCACAGGGGTTAAGAGAAGCAAGGATCCATTGTGACCCAATGGAGGCTAATAATCCCAGGATCCCATTTGACACCAGGGGTCGCAAAAGGACCACGGATGAACTCTGACACATTGCGGACCTATAGAAGCAAGGAACCATTATGACACCATGAAGGCCAAGAATCAAATGGTTCATTGTAAGACCAAGAGGCCTAAAAGGGCTTGGAATGCATTGTGACACCACAGAGGTTAAGAGAAGCAAGGAACCATTGTGACCCAATGCAGGCTAACAATCTAATGATCCCTTGTGGCACCAGGGGGTATAAAAAGGGCCAGGGATGGATTGTTACAGCACGGGGACCAATAGAAGCAAGGATCTATTATGCCACCGTGGAGGCCAAGAATCAAATGATTCATTGTGACATCAAGTGGCCTAAAAGGGCATGGGATGCATTGTGACAGCACAGGGGTTAAGAGAAGCAAGGATCCATTGTGACCCAATGGAGGCTAATAATCCCAGGATCCCATTTGACACCAGGGGGCGTAAAAGGGCCAGGGATGAATTGTGACAGCATGGGGCCCAATAGAAACAAGGAACCATTATGACACCATGGAGGCCAAGAATCAAATGATTCATTGTGACATCAAGTGGCCTAAAAGGGCATGGGATGCATTGTGACACCACAGAGGTTAACAGAAACAAGGAAGCATTGTGACCCAATGCAGACTAACAATCTAATGATCCCTTGTGACACCAATGGGCCTAAAAGGGCCAGGGATGAATTGTGAAAGCATGGGGCCCAAGTAAAACCTGGTACAATTATGCCACCATGGAGGCCAAGAATCAAATGATTCATTGTGACATCAAGTGGCCTAAAAGGGCATGGGATGCATTGTGACACCACAGGGGTTAAGAGAAGCAAGGAACCATTGTGACCCAATGCAGGCTAACAATCTAATGATCCCTTGTGGCACCAGGGGGTATAAAAAGGGCCAGGGATGGATTGTTACAGCACGGGGTCCAAGAGAAACAAGGAAGCATTATGACACCATGGAGGCCAAGAATCAAATGATTCATTGTGACATCAAGTGGCCTAAAAGGGCATGGGATGCATTGTGACACCACAGGGGTTAAGAGAAGCAAGGATCCATTGTGACCCAATGCAGGCTAACAATCTAATGATCCCTTGTGACACCAATGGGCCTAAAAGGGGCAGGGATGAATTGTGACAGCATGGGGCCCAAGTAAAACCTGGTACAATTATGCCACCATGGAGGCCAAGAATCAAATGATTCATTGTGACATCAAGTGGCCTAAAAGGGCATGGGATGCATTGTGACACCACAGGGGTTAAGAGAAGCAAGGAACCATTGTGACCCAATGCAGGCTAACAATCTAATGGTCTCTTGTGACACCAGGGGGCGTAAAAGGGGCAGGGATGTATTGTGAAAGCATGGGGCCCATGTAAAACCTGGTACAATTATGCCACCATGGAGGCCAAGAATCAAATGATTCATTGTGACATCAAGTGGCCTAAAAGGGCATGGGATGAATTGTGACAGCACAGGGGTTAAGAGAAGCAAGGATCCATTGTGACCCAATGGAGGCTAATAACCCCAGGATCCCATTTGACACCAGGGGGCGTAAAAGGGCCAGGGATGAATTGTGACAGCATGGGGCCCAATAGAAGCAAGGAACCATTATGACACCATGGAGGCCAAGAATCAAATGATTCATTGTGACATCAAGTGGCCTAAAAGGGCATGGGATGCATTGTGACACCACAGAGGTTAACAGAAGCAAGGAAGCATTGTGACCCAATGCAGGCTAACAATCTAATGATCCCTTGTGACACCAATGGGCCTAAAAGGGCCAGGGATGAATTGTGAAAGCATGGGGCCCAAGTAAAACCTGGTACAATTATGCCACCATGGAGGCCAAGAATCAAATGATTCATTGTGACATCAAGTGGCCTAAAAGGGCATGGGATGCATTGTGACACCACAGGGGTTAAGAGAAACAAGGAACCATTGTGACCCAATGCAGGCTAACAATCTAATGATCCCCTGTGGCACCAGGGGGTGTAAAAAGGGCCAGGGATGTATTGTTACAGCACGGGGACCAATAGAAGCAAGGATCTATTATGCCACCATGGAGGCCAAGAATCAAATGATTCATTGTGACATCAAGTGGCCTAAAAGGGCATGGGATGCATTGTGATACCACAGGGGTTGAGAGAAGCAAGGAACCATTGTGACCCAATGCAGGCTAACAATCTAAGAATCCCTTTTGACACCAGGGGGCGCAAAAGGACCACGGATGTACTCTGACAGCATGCGGACCTATAGAAGCAAGGAACCATTATGACACCATGAAGGCCAAGAATCAAATGGTTCATTGTAAGACCAAGTGGCCTAAAAGGGCTTGGAATGCATTGTGACAGCACAGGGGTTAAGAGAAGCAAGGATCCATTGTGACCCAATGGAGGCTAATAATCCCAGGATCCCATTTGACACCAGGGGGCGTAAAAGGGCCAGGGATGAATTGTGACAGCATGGGGCCCAATAGAAACAAGGAACCATTATGACACCATGGAGGCCAAGAATCAAATGATTCATTGTGACATCAAGTGGCCTAAAAGGGCATGGGATGCATTGTGACACCACAGAGGTTAACAGAAACAAGGAAGCATTGTGACCCAATGCAGACTAACAATCTAATGATCCCTTGTGACACCAATGGGCCTAAAAGGGGCAGGGATGAATTGTGAAAGCATGGGGCCCAAGTAAAACCTGGTACAATTATGCCACCATGGAGGCCAAGAATCAAATGATTCATTGTGACATCAAGTGGCCTAAAAGGGCATGGGATGCATTGTGACACCACAGGGGTTAAGAGAAGCAAGGAACCATTGTGACCCAATGCAGGCTAACAATCTAATGATCCCTTGTGGCACCAGGGGGTATAAAAAGGGCCAGGGATGGATTGTTACAGCACGGGGTCCAAGAGAAACAAGGAAGCATTATGACACCATGGAGGCCAAGAATCAAATGATTCATTGTGACATCAAGTGGCCTAAAAGGGCATGGGATGCATTGTGACACCACAGGGGTTAAGAGAAGCAAGGATCCATTGTGACCCAATGCAGGCTAACAATCTAATGATCCCTTGTGACACCAATGGGCCTAAAAGGGGCAGGGATGAATTGTGACAGCATGGGGCCCAAGTAAAACCTGGTACAATTATGCCACCATGGAGGCCAAGAATCAAATGATTCATTGTGACATCAAGTGGCCTAAAAGGGCATGGGATGCATTGTGACACCACAGGGGTTAAGAGAAGCAAGGAACCATTGTGACCCAATGCAGGCTAACAATCTAATGGTCTCTTGTGACACCAGGGGGCGTAAAAGGGGCAGGGATGTATTGTGAAAGCATGGGGCCCATGTAAAACCTGGTACAATTATGCCACCATGGAGGCCAAGAATCAAATGATTCATTGTGACATCAAGTGGCCTAAAAGGGCATGGGATGAATTGTGACAGCACAGGGGTTAAGAGAAGCAAGGATCCATTGTGACCCAATGGAGGCTAATAACCCCAGGATCCCATTTGACACCAGGGGGCGTAAAAGGGCCAGGGATGAATTGTGACAGCATGGGGCCCAATAGAAGCAAGGAACCATTATGACACCATGGAGGCCAAGAATCAAATGATTCATTGTGACATCAAGTGGCCTAAAAGGGCATGGGATGCATTGTGACACCACAGAGGTTAACAGAAGCAAGGAAGCATTGTGACCCAATGCAGGCTAACAATCTAATGATCCCTTGTGACACCAATGGGCCTAAAAGGGCCAGGGATGAATTGTGAAAGCATGGGGCCCAAGTAAAACCTGGTACAATTATGCCACCATGGAGGCCAAGAATCAAATGATTCATTGTGACATCAAGTGGCCTAAAAGGGCATGGGATGCATTGTGACACCACAGGGGTTAAGAGAAACAAGGAACCATTGTGACCCAATGCAGGCTAACAATCTAATGATCCCCTGTGGCACCAGGGGGTGTAAAAAGGGCCAGGGATGGATTGTTACAGCACGGGGACCAATAGAAGCAAGGATCTATTATGCCACCATGGAGGCCAAGAATCAAATGATTCATTGTGACATCAAGTGGCCTAAAAGGGCATGGGATGCATTGTGATACCACAGGGGTTGAGAGAAGCAAGGAACCATTGTGACCCAATGCAGGCTAACAATCTAAGAATCCCTTTTGACACCAGGGGGCGCAAAAGGACCACGGATGTACTCTGACAGCATGCGGACCTATAGAAGCAAGGAACCATTATGACACCATGAAGGCCAAGAATCAAATGGTTCATTGTAAGACCAAGTGGCCTAAAAGGGCTTGGAATGCATTGTGACACCACAGAGGTTAAGAGAAGCAAGGAACCATTGTGACCCAATGCAGGCTAACAATCTAATGATCCCTTGTGACACCAATGGGCCTAAAAGGGCCAGGGATGAATTGTGACAGCATGGGGCCCAATAGAAACAAGGAACCATTATGCCACCATGGAGGCCAAGAATCAAATGATTCATTGTGACATCAAGTGGCCTAAAAGGGCATGGGATGCATTGTGACACCACAGAGGTTAAGAGAAGCAAGGAACCATTGTGACCCAATGCAGGCTAACAATCTAATGATCCCTTGTGACACCAATGGGCCTAAAAGGGGCAGGGATGAATTGTGAAAGCATGGGGCCAAAGTAAAACCTGGTACAATTATGCCACCATGGTGGCCAAGAATCAAATGATTCATTGTGACATCAAGTGGCCTAAAAGGGAATGGGATGCATTGTGACAGCACAGGGGTTAAGAGAAGCAAGGAACCATTGTGACCCAATGCAGGCTAACAATCTAATGGTCTCTTGTGACACCAAAGGGCCTAAAAGGGGCAGGGATGTATTGTGAAAGCATGGGGCCCAAGTAAAACCTGGTACAATTATGCCACCATGGAGGCCAAGAATCAAATGATTCATTGTGACATCAAGTGGCCTAAAAGGGCATGGGATGCATTGTGACAGCACAGGGGTTAAGAGAAGCAAGGATCCATTGTGACCCAATGGAGGCTAATAATCCCAGGATCCCATTTAACACCAGGGGTCGCAAAAGGACCACGGATGAACTCTGACAGCATGGGGACCTATAGAAACAAGGAACCATTATGACACCATGAAGGCCATGAATCAAATGGTTCATTGTAAGACCAAGAGGCCTAAAAGGGCTTGGAATGCATTGTGACACCACAGAGGTTAAGAGAAGCAAGGAACCATTGTGACCCAATGCAGGCTAACAATCTAATGATCCCTTGTGGCACCAGGGGGTATAAAAAGGGCCAGGGATGGATTGTTACAGCACGGGGACCAATAGAAGCAAGGATCTATTATGCCACCGTGGAGGCCAAGAATCAAATGATTCATTGTGACATCAAGTGGCCTAAAAGGGCATGGGATGCATTGTGACACCACAGGGGTTAAGAGAAGCAAGGATCCATTGTGACCCAATGGAGGCTAATAATCCCAGGATCCCATTTGACACCAGGGGGCGTAAAAGGGCCAGGGATGAATTGTGACAGCATGGGGCCCAAGTAAAACCTGGTACAATTATGCCACCATGGAGACCAAGAATCAAATGATTCATTGTGACATCAAGTGGCCTAAAAGGGCATGGGATGCATTGTGTCACCACAGATGTTAAGAGAAGCAAGGAACCATTGTGACCCAATGCAGGCTAACAATCTAATGATCCCTTGTGGCACCAGGGGGTATAAAAAGGGCCAGGGATGGATTGTTACAGCACGGGGACCAATAGAAACAAGGAAGCATTATGACACCATGGAGGCCAAGAATCAAATGATTCATTGTGACATCAAGTGGCCTAAAAGGGCATGGGATGCATTGTGACACCACAGGGGTTAAGAGAAGCAAGGAACCATTGTGACCCAATGCAGGCTAGCAATCTAATGGTCTCTTGAGACACCAAAGGGCCTAAAAGGGGCAGGGATGTATTGTGAAAGCATGGGGCCCAAGTAAAACCTGGTACAATTATGCCACCATGGAGGCCAAGAATCAAATGATTCATTGTGACATCAAGTGGCCTAAAAGGGCATGGGATGCATTGTGACACCACAGGGGTTAAGAGAAGCAAGGAACCATTGTGACCCAATGGAGGCTAATAATCCCAGGATCCCATTTGACACCAGGGGTCGCAAAAGGACCACGGATGAACTCTGACAGCATGGGGACCTATAGAAGCAAGGAACCATTATGACACCATGGAGGCCAAGAATCAAATGATTCATTGTGACATCAAGTGGCCTAAAAGGGCATGGGATGCATTGTGACACCACAGAGGTTAAGAGAAGCAAGGAACCATTGTGACCCAATGCAGGCTAACAATATAATGATCCCTTGTGACACCAATGGGCCTAAAAGGGCCAGGGATGAATTGTGAAAGCATGGGGCCCAAGTAAAACCTGGTAAAATTATGCCACCATGGAGGCCAAGAATCAAATGATTCATTGTGACATCAAGTGGCCTAAAAGGGCATGGGATGCATTGTGACACCACAGGCGTTAAGAGAAGCAAGGAACCATTGTGACCCAATGCAGGCTAACAATCTAATGATCCCTTGAGGCACCAGGGGGTATAAAAAGGGCCAGGGAAGGATTGTTACAGCACGGGGACCAATAGAAGCAAGGATCTATTATGCCACCGTGGAGGCCAAGAATCAAATGATTCATTGTGACATCAAGTGGCCTAAAAGGGCATGGGATGCATTGTGACAGCACAGGGTTTAAGAGAAGCAAGGATCCATTGTGAACCAATGGAGGCTAACAATCTAATGATCCCTTTTGACACCAATGGGCCTAAAAGGGGCAGGGATGTATTGTGAAAGCATGGGGCCCAATTAAAACCTGGTACAATTACGCCACCATGGAGGCCAAGAATCAAATGATTCATTGTGACATCAAGTGGCCTAAAAGGGCATGGGATGCATTGTGACACCACAGGGGTTAAGAGAAGCAAGGAACCATTGTGACCCAATGCAGGCTAACAATCTAAGAATCCTTTTTGACACCAGGGGGCGCAAAAGGAGCACGGATGAACTCTGACAGCATGGGGACCTATAGAAGCAAGGAACCATTATGACACCATAAAGGCCAAGAATCAAATGGTTCATTGTAAGACCAATTGGCCTAAAATGGCTTGGAATGCATTGTGACACCACAGAGGTTAAGAGAAGCAAGGAACCATTGTGACCCAATGCAGGCTAACAATCTAATGATCCCTTGTGGCACCAGGGGGTATAAAAAGGGCCAGGGATGGATTGTTACAGCACGGGGACCAATAGAAGCAAGGATCTATTATGCCATCATGGAGGCCAAGAATCAAATGATTCATTGTGACATCAAGTGGCCTAAAAGGGCATGGGATGCATTGTGACAGCAGAGGGGTTAAGAGAAGCAAGGATCCATTGTGACCCAATGGAGGCTAATAATCCCAGGATCCCATTTGACACCAGGGGGCGTAAAAGGGCCAGGGATGAATTGTGACAGCATGGGGCCCAATAGAAACAAGGAACCATTATGACACCATGGAGGCCAAGAATCAAATGATTCATTGTGACATCAAGTGGCCTAAAAGGGCATGGGATGCATTGTGACTCCACAGATGTTAAGAGAAGCAAGGAACCATTGTGACCCAATGCAGGCTAACAATCTAATGATCCCTTGTGACACCAATGGGCCTAAAAGGGGCAGGGATGAATTGTGAAAGCATGGGGCCCAAGTAAAACCTGGTACAATTATGCCACCATGGAAGCCAAAAATCAAATGATTCATGGTGACATCAAGTAGCCTAAAAGGGAATGGGATGCATTGTGACACCACAGGGGTTAAGAGAAGCAAGGATCCATTGTGACCCAATGCAGGCTAACAATCTAAGAATCCCTTGTGGCACCAGGGGGCATAAAAAGGGCCAGGGATGTATTGTTACAGCACAGGGACCAATAGAAGCAAGGATCTATTATGCTACCGTGGAGGCCAAGAATCAAATGATTCATTGTGACATCAAGTGTCCTAAAAGGGCATGGGATGCATTGTGATACCACAGGGGTTAAGAGAAGCAAGGAGCCATTGTGACCCAATGGAGGCTAACAATCTAAGAATCCCTTTTGACACCAGGGGGCGCAAAAGGACCACGGATGAACTCTGACAGCATGCGGACCTATAGAAGCAAGGAACCATTATGACACCATGAAGGCCAAGAATCAAATGGTTCATTGTAAGACCAAGTTGCCTAAAAGGGCTTGGAATGCATTGTGACACCACAGAGGTTAAGAGAAGCAAGGAACCATTGTGACCCAATGCAGGCTAACAATCTAATGATCCCGTGTGGCACCAGGGGGTATAAAAAGGGCCAGGGATTGATTGTTACAGCACGGGGACCAATAGAAGCAAGGATCTATTATGCCACCGTGGAGGCCAAGAATCAAATGATTCATTGTGACATCAAGTGGCCTAAAAGTGCATGGGATGCATTGTGACACCACAGGGGTTAAGAGAAGCAAGGATCCATTGTGACCCAATGGAGGCTAATAATCCCAGGATCCCATTTGACACCAGGGGGCGTAAAAGGCCAGGGATGAATTGTGAAAGCATGGGGCCCAATAGAAACAAGGAACCATTATGCCACCATGGAGGCCAAGAATCAAATGATTCATTGTGACATCAAGTGGCCTAAAAGGGCATGGGATGCATTGTGACACCACAGAGGTTAAGAGAAGCAAGGATCCATTGTGACCCAATGCAGGCTAACAATCTAATGATCCCTTGTGACACTAATGGGCCTAAAAGGGGCAGGGATGAATTGTGAAAGCATGGGGCCCAAGTAAAACCTGGTACAATTATGCCACCATGGAGGCCAAGAATCAAATGATTCATTGTGACATCAAGTGGCCTAAAAGGGCATGGGATGCATTGTGACACCACAGATGTTAAGAGAAGCAAGGAACCATTGTGACCCAATGCAGGCTAATAATCCCAGGATCCCATTTGACACCAGGGGGCGTAAAAGGGCCAGGGATGAATTGTGACAGCATGGGGCCCAATAGAAACAAGGAACCATTATGACACCATGGAGGCCAAGAATCAAATGATTCATTGTGACATCAAGTGGCCTAAAAGGGCATGGGATGCATTGTGACAGCACAGGGGTTAAGAGAAGCAAGGAACCATTGTGACCCAATGCAGGCTAACAATCTAATGATCCCTTGTGGCACCAGGGGGTATAAAAAGGGCCAGGGATGAATTGTTACAGCACGGGGACCAATAGAAGCAAGGATCTATTATGCCACCATGGAGGCCAAGAATCAAATGATTCATTGTGACATCAAGTGGCCTAAAAGGGCATGGGATGCATTGTGACACCACAGGGGTTAAGAGAAGCAAGGATCCATTGTGACCCAATGGAGGCTAATAATCCCAGGATCCCATTTGACACCAGGGGGCGTAAAACGGCCAGGGATGACTTGTGAGAGCATGGGGACCAATAGAATCAAGGATCTGTTATGCCACCATGGAGGCCAAGAATCAAATAATTCATTGTGACATCATGTGGCCTAAAAGGCCATGGGATGCATTGTGACAGCACAGGCGTTAAGAGAAGCAAGGAACCATTGTGACCCAATGCCGGCTAACAATCTAATCATCCCTTATGACACCAATGGGCCTAAAAGGAGCAGGGATGAATTGTGAAAGCATGGGGCCCAAGTAAAACCTGGTACAATTATGCCACCATGGAGGCCAAGAATCAAATGATTCATTGTGACATCAAGTGGCCTAAAAGGGCATGGGATGCATTGTGACAGCACAGGGGTTAAGAGAAGCAAGGATCCATTGTAACCCAATGGAGGCTAATAATCCCAGGATCCCATTTGACACCAGGGGGCGTAAAAGGGCCAGGGATGACTTGTGACAGCATGGGGACCCATAGAATCAAGGATCTATTATGCCACCATGGAGGCCAAGAATCAAATAATTCATTGTGACATCAAGTGGCCTAAAAGGGCATGGGATGCATTGTGACACCACAGGGGTTAAGAGAAGCAAGGATCCATTGTGACCCAATGGAGGCTAATAATCCCAGGATCCCATTTGACACCAGGGGGCGTAAAACGGCCAGGGATGACTTGTGAGAGCATGGGGACCAATAGAATCAAGGATCTGTTATGCCACCATGGAGGCCAAGAATCAAATAATTCATTGTGACATCATGTGGCCTAAAAGGCCATGGGATGCATTGTGACAGCACAGGCGTTAAGAGAAGCAAGGAACCATTGTGACCCAATGCCGGCTAACAATCTAATCATCCCTTATGACACCAATGGGCCTAAAAGGAGCAGGGATGAATTGTGAAAGCATGGGGCCCAAGTAAAACCTGGTACAATTATGCCACCATGGAGGCCAAGAATCAAATGATTCATTGTGACATCAAGTGGCCTAAAAGGGCATGGGATGCATTGTGACAGCACAGGGGTTAAGAGAAGCAAGGATCCATTGTAACCCAATGGAGGCTAATAATCCCAGGATCCCATTTGACACCAGGGGGCGTAAAAGGGCCAGGGATGACTTGTGACAGCATGGGGACCCATAGAATCAAGGATCTATTATGCCACCATGGAGGCCAAGAATCAAATAATTCATTGTGACATCAAGTGGCCTAAAACGGCATGGGATGCATTGTGACAGCACAGGGGTTAAGAGAAGCAAGGATCCATTGTGAACCAATGGAGGCTAACAATCTAATGATCCCTTTTGACACCAATGGGCCTAAAAGGGGCAGGGATGTATTGTGAAAGCATGGGGCAAAATTAAAGCCTGGTACAATTACGCCACCATGGAGGCCAAAAATCAAATGATTCATTGTGACATCAAGTGGCCTAAAAGGGCATGGGATGCATTGTGACACCACAGGGGTTAAGAGAAGCAAGGAACCATTGTGACCCAATGCAGGCTAACAATCTAATGATCCCTTGTGGCACCAGGGGGTATAAAAAGGGCCAGGGATGAATTGTTACAGCACGGGGACCAATAGAAGCAAGGATCTATTATGCCACCATGGAGGCCAAGAATCAAATGATTCATTGTGACATCAAGTGGCCTAAAAGGGCATGGGATGCATTGTGACACCACAGGGGTTAAGAGAAGCAAGGATCCATTGTGACCCAATGGAGGCTAATAATCCCAGGATCCCATTTGACACCAGGGGGCGTAAAAGGGCCAGGGATGACTTGTGACAGCATGGGGACCAATAGAATCAAGGATCTGTTATGCCACCATGGAGGCCAAGAATCAAATAATTCATTGTGACATCATGTGGCCTAAAAGGCCATGGGATGCATTGTGACAGCACAGGCGTTAAGAGAAGCAAGGAACCATTGTGACCCAATGCAGGCTAACAATCTAATGATCCCTTGTGAAACCAATGGGCCTAAAAGGGGCAGGGATGTATTGTGAAAGCATGGGGCCCAATTAAAACCTGGTACAATTACGCCACCATGGAGGCCAAGAATCAAATGATTCATTGAGACATCAAGTGGCCTAAAAGGGCATGGGATGCATTGTGACAGCACAGGGGTTAAGAGAAGCAAGGATCCATTGTGACCCAATGGAGGCTAATAATCCCAGGATCCCATTTGACACCAGGGGGCGTAAAAGGGCCAGGGATGAATTGTGACAGCATGGGGCCCAATAGAAACAAGGAACCATTATGACACCATGGAGGCCAAGAATCAAATGATTCATTGTGACATCAAGTGGCCTAAAAGGGCATGGGATGCATTGTGACACCACAGGGGTTAAGAGAAGCAAGGAAGCATTGTGACCCAATGCAGGCTAACAATCTAATGATCCCTTGTGACACCAATGGGCCTAAAAGGGGCAGGGATGAATTGTGAAAGCATGGGGCCCAAGTAAAACCTGGTACAATTATGCCACCATGGAGGCCAAGAATCAAATGATTCATTGTGACATCAAGTGGCCTAAAAGGGCATGGGATGCATTGTGACACCACAGGGGTTAAGAGAAGCAAGGAACCATTTTGACCCAATGCAGGCTAACAATCTAATGATCCCTTGTGGCACCAGGGGCTACAAAAAGGGCCAGGGATGGATTGTTACAGCACGGGGACCAATAGAAGCAAGGATCTATTATGCTACCGTGGAGGCCAAGAATCAAATGATTCATTGTGACATCAAGTGGCCTAAAAGGGCATGGGATGCATTGTGACACCACAGAGTTAAGAGAAGCAAGGAACCATTGTGACCCAATGCAGGCTAACAATCTAATGATCCCTTGTGTCACCAATGGGCCTAAAAGGGGCAGGGATGAATTGTGAAAGCATGGGGCCCAAGTAAAACCTGGTACAATTATGCCACCATGGAGGCCAAGAATCAAATGATTCATTGTGACATCAAGTGGCCTAAAAGGGCATGGGATGCATTGTGACACCACAGGGGTTAAGAGAAGCAAGGATCCATTGTGACCCAATGCAGGCTAACAATCTAAGAATCGCTTTTGACACCAGGGGGCGCAAAAGGAGCACGGATGAACTCTGACAGCATGGGGACCTATAGAAGCAAGGAACCATTATGACACCATGAAGGCCAAGAATCAAATGATTCATTGTGACATCAAGTGGCCTAAAAGGGCATGGGATGCATTGTGACACCACAGAGGTTAACAGAAGTAAGGAAGCATTGTGACCCAATGCAGGCTAACAATCTAATGATCCCTTGTGACACCAATGGGCCTAAAAGGGCCAGGGATGAATTGTGAAAGCATGGGGCCCAAGTAAAACCTGGTACAATTATGCTACCATGGAGGCCAAGAATCAAATGATTCATTGTGACATCAAGTGGCCTAAAAGGGCATGGGATGCATTGTGACAGCACAGGGGTTAAGAGAAGCAAGGAACCATTGTGACCCAATGCAGGCTAACAATCTAATGATCCCTTGTGGCACCAGGGGGTATAAAAAGGGCCAGGGATGGATTGTTACAGCACGGGGACCAAGAGAAACAAGGAAGCATTATGACACCATGGAGGCCAAGAATCAAATGATTCATTGTGACATCAAGTGGCCTAAAAGGGCATGGGATGCATTGTGACACCACAGAGGTTAAGAGAAGCAAGGAACCATTGTGACCCAATGCAGGCTAACAATCTAATGATCCCTTGTGACACCAATGGGCCTAAAAGGGGCAGGGATGAATTGTGAAAGCATGGGGCCCAAGTAAAACCTGGTACAATTATGCCACCATGGAGGCCAAGAATCAAATGATTCATTGTGACATCAAGTGGCCTAAAAGGGCATGGGATGCATTGTGACACCACAGGGGTTAAGAGAAGCAAGGAACCATTGTGACCCAATGCAGGCTAACAAT
Source organism: Cinclus cinclus (assembly GCF_963662255.1). Classification (NCBI taxonomy): domain Eukaryota; kingdom Metazoa; phylum Chordata; class Aves; order Passeriformes; family Cinclidae; genus Cinclus; species Cinclus cinclus. The sequence continues at coordinate 951,307 of NW_026912266.1, read as the reverse complement.
CTAATGGTCTCTTGTGACACCAGGGGGCATAAAAGGGCCAGGGATGTATTGTGAAAGCATGGGGCCCAAGTAAAACCTGGTACAATTATGCCACCATGGAAGCCAAGAATCAAATTATTCATTGGGACATCAAGTGGCCTAAAAGGGCATGGGATGCATTGTGACAGCACAGGGGTTAAGAGAAGCAAGGATCCATTGTGACCCAATGGAGGCTAATAATCCCAGGATCCCATTTGACACCAGGGGTCGCAAAAGGACCACGGATGAACTCTGACACATTGCGGACCTATAGAAGCAAGGAACCATTATGACACCATGAAGGCCAAGAATCAAATGGTTCATTGTAAGACCAAGAGGCCTAAAAGGGCTTGGAATGCATTGTGACACCACAGAGGTTAAGAGAAGCAAGGAACCATTGTGACCCAATGCAGGCTAACAATCTAATGATCCCTTGTGGCACCAGGGGGTATAAAAAGGGCCAGGGATGGATTGTTACAGCACGGGGACCAATAGAAGCAAGGATCTATTATGCCACCGTGGAGGCCAAGAATCAAATGATTCATTGTGACATCATGTGGCCTAAAAGGGCATGGGATGCATTGTGACAGCACAGGGGTTAAGAGAAGCAAGGATCCATTGTGACCCAATGGAGGCTAATAATCCCAGGATCCCATTTGACACCAGGGGGCGTAAAAGGGCCAGGGATGAATTGTGACAGCATGGGGCCCAATAGAAACAAGGAACCATTATGACACCATGGAGGCCAAGAATCAAATGATTCATTGTGACATCAAGTGGCCTAAAAGGGCATGGGATGCATTGTGACACCACAGAGGTTAACAGAAACAAGGAAGCATTGTGACCCAATGCAGACTAACAATCTAATGATCCCTTGTGACACCAATGGGCCTAAAAGGGCCAGGGATGAATTGTGAAAGCATGGGGCCCAAGTAAAACCTGGTACAATTATGCCACCATGGAGGCCAAGAATCAAATGATTCATTGTGACATCAAGTGGCCTAAAAGGGCATGGGATGCATTGTGACAGCACAGGGGTTAAGAGAAGCAAGGAACCATTGTGACCCAATGCAGGCTAACAATCTAATGATCCCTTGTGGCACCAGGGGGTATAAAAAGGGCCAGGGATGGATTGTTACAGCACGGGGACCAAGAGAAACAAGGAAGCATTATGACACCATGGAGGCCAAGAATCAAATGATTCATTGTGACATCAAGTGGCCTAAAAGGGCATGGGATGCATTGTGACACCACAGGGGTTAAGAGAAGCAAGGAACCATTGTGACCCAATGCAGGCTAACAATCTAATGATCCCTTGTGACACCAATGGGCCTAAAAGGGGCGGGGATGAATTGTGACAGCATGGGGCCCAAGTAAAACCTGGTACAATTATGCCACCATGGAGGCCAAGAATCAAATGATTCATTGTGACACCAAGTGGCCTAAAAGGGCATGGGATGCATTGTGACACCACAGGGGTTAAGAGAACAAGGAACCATTGTGACCCAATGCAGGCTAACAATCTAATGGTCTCTTGTGACACCAGGGGGCGTAAAAGGGGCAGGGATGTATTGTGAAAGCATGGGGCCCAAGTAAAACCTGGTACAATTATGCCACCATGGAGGCCAAGAATCAAATGATTCATTGTGACATCAAGTGGCCTAAAAGGGCATGGGATGCATTGTGACACCACAGAGGTTAACAGAAGCAAGGAAGCATTGTGACCCAATGCAGGCTAACAATCTAATGATCCCTTGTGACACCAATGGGCCTAAAAGGGCCAGGGATGAATTGTGAAAGCATGGGGCCCAAGTAAAACCTGGTACAATTATGCCACCATGGAGGCCAAGAATCAAATGATTCATTGTGACATCAAGTGGCCTAAAAGGGCATGGGATGCATTGTGACACCACAGGGGTTAAGAGAAACAAGGAACCATTGTGACCCAATGCAGGCTAACAATCTAATGATCCCCTGTGGCACCAGGGGGTGTAAAAAGGGCCAGGGATGGATTGTTACAGCACGGGAACCAATAGAAGCAAGGATCTATTATGCCACCATGGAGGCCAAGAATCAAATGATTCATTGTGACATCAAGTGGCCTAAAAGTGCATGGGATGCATTGTGACACCACAGGGGTTGAGAGAAGCAAGGATCCATTGTGACCCAATGGAGGCTAATAATCCCAGGATCCCATTTGACACCAGGGGGCGTTAAAGGGCCAGGGATGAATTGTGACAGCATGGGGCCCAATAGAAACAAGGAACCATTATGACACCATGGAGGCCAAGAATCAAATGATTCATTGTGACTTCAAGTGGCCTAAAAGGGCATGGGATGCATTGTGACACCACAGGGGTTAAGAGAAGCAAGGAACCATTGTGACCCAATGCAGGCTAACAATCTAAGAATCCCTTTTGACACCAGGGGGCGCAAAAGGACCACGGATGTACTCTGACAGCATGCAGACCTATAGAAGCAAGGAACCATTATGACACCATGAAGGCCAAGAATCAAATGGTTCATTGTAAGACCAAGTGGCCTAAAAGGGCTTGGAATGCATTGTGACACCACAGAGGTTAAGAGAAGCAAGGAACCATTGTGACCCAATGCAGGCTAACAATCTAATGATCCCTTGTGACACCAATGGGCCTAAAAGGGCCAGGGATGAATTGTGACAGCATGGGGCCCAATAGAAGCAAGGAACCATTATGACACCATGGAGGCCAAGAATCAAATGATTCATTGTGGCATCAAGTGGCCTAAAAGGGCATGGGATGCATTGTGACAGCACAGGGGTTAAGAGAAGCAAGGATCCATTGTGACCCAATGGAGGCTAATAATCCCAGGATCCCATTTGACACCAGGGGGCGTAAAAGGGCCAGGGATGAATTGTGACAGCATGGGGCCCAAGTAAAACCTGGTAAAATTACGCCACCTTGGAGGCCAAGAATCAAATGATTCATTGTGACATCAAGTGGCCTAAAAGGGCATGGGATGCATTGTGACACCACAGGGGTTAAGAGAAGCAAGGAACCATTGTGAACCAATGCAGGCTAACAATCTAATGATCCCTTGTGGCACCAGGGGTTATAAAAAGGGCCAGGGATGGATTGTTACAGCACGGGAACCAATAGAAGCAAGGATCTATTATGCCACCGTGGAGGCCAAGAATCAAATGATTCATTGTGACATCAAGTGGCCTAAAAGGGCACGGGATGCATTGTGACAGCACAGGGGTTAAGAGAAGCAAGTATCCATTGTGACCCAATGGAGGCTAATAATCCCAGGATCCCTTTTGACACCAGGGGGCATAAAAGGGCCAGGGATGAATTGTGACAGCATGGGGCCCAATAGAAACAAGGAACCATTATGCCACCATGGAGGCCAAGAATCAAATGATTCATTGTGACATCAAGTGGCCTAAAAGGGCATGGGATGCATTGTGACACCACAGAGGTTAAGAGAAGCAAGGAACCATTGTGACCCAATGCAGGCTAACAATCTAATGATCCCTTGTGACACCAATGGGCCTAAAAGGGGCAGGGATGAATTGTGAAAGCATGGGGCCAAAGTAAAACCTGGTACAATTATGCCACCATGGTGGCCAAGAATCAAATGATTCATTGTGACATCAAGTGGCCTAAAAGGGAATGGGATGCATTGTGACAGCACAGGGGTTAAGAGAAGCAAGGAACCATTGTGACCCAATGCAGGCTAACAATCTAATGGTCTCTTGTGACACCAAAGGGCCTAAAAGGGGCAGGGATGTATTGTGAAAGCATGGGGCCCAAGTAAAACCTGGTACAATTATGCCATCATGGAGGCCAAGAATCAAATGATTCATTGTGACATCAAGTGGCCTAAAAGGGCATGGGATGCATTGTGACAGCACAGGGGTTAAGAGAAGCAAGGATCCATTGTGACCCAATGGAGGCTAATAATCCCAGGATCCCATTTAACACCAGGGGTCGCAAAAGGACCACGGATGAACTCTGACAGCATGGGGACCTATAGAAGCAAGGAACCATTATGACACCATGAAGGCCATGAATCAAATGGTTCATTGTAAGACCAAGAGGCCTAAAAGGGCTTGGAATGCATTGTGACACCACAGAGGTTAAGAGAAGCAAGGAACCATTGTGACCCAATGCAGGCTAACAATCTAATGATCCCTTGTGGCACCAGGGGGTATAAAAAGGGCCAGGGATGGATTGTTACAGCACGGGGACCAATAGAAGCAAGGATCTATTATGCCACCGTGGAGGCCAAGAATCAAATGATTCATTGTGACATCAAGTGGCCTAAAAGGGCATGGGATGCATTGTGACACCACAGGGGTTAAGAGAAGCAAGGATCCATTGTGACCCAATAGAGGCTAATAATCCCAGGATCCCATTTGACACCAGGGGGCGTAAAAGGGCCAGGGATGAATTGTGACAGCATGGGGCCCAAGTAAAACCTGGTACAATTATGCCACCATGGAGACCAAGAATCAAATGATTCATTGTGACATCAAGTGGCCTAAAAGGGCATGGGATGCATTGTGTCACCACAGAGGTTAAGAGAAGCAAGGAACCATTGTGACCCAATGCAGGCTAACAATCTAATGATCCCTTGTGGCACCAGGGGGTATAAAAAGGGCCAGGGATGGATTGTTACAGCACGGGGACCAATAGAAACAAGGAAGCATTATGACACCATGGAGGCCAAGAATCAAATGATTCATTGTGACATCAAGTGGCCTAAAAGGGCATGGGATGCATTGTGACACCACAGGGGTTAAGAGAAGCAAGGAACCATTGTGACCCAATGCAGGCTAGCAATCTAATGGTCTCTTGAGACACCAAAGGGCCTAAAAGGGGCAGGGATGTATTGTGAAAGCATGGGGCCCAAGTAAAACCTGGTACAATTATGCCACCATGGAGGCCAAGAATCAAATGATTCATTGTGACATCAAGTGGCCTAAAAGGGCATGGGATGCATTGTGACACCACAGGGGTTAAGAGAAGCAAGGAACCATTGTGACCCAATGGAGGCTAATAATCCCAGGATCCCATTTGACACCAGGGGTCGCAAAAGGACCACGGATGAACTCTGACAGCATGGGGACCTATAGAAGCAAGGAACCATTATGACACCATGGAGGCCAAGAATCAAATGATTCATTGTGACATCAAGTGGCCTAAAAGGGCATGGGATGCATTGTGACACCACAGAGGTTAAGAGAAGCAAGGAACCATTGTGACCCAATGCAGGCTAACAATATAATGATCCCTTGTGACACCAATGGGCCTAAAAGGGCCAGGGATGAATTGTGAAAGCATGGGGCCCAAGTAAAACCTGGTAAAATTATGCCACCATGGAGGCCAAGAATCAAATGATTCATTGTGACATCAAGTGGCCTAAAAGGGCATGGGATGCATTGTGACACCACAGGGGTTAAGAGAAGCAAGGAACCATTGTGACCCAATGCAGGCTAACAATCTAATGATCCCTTGAGGCACCAGGGGGTATAAAAAGGGCCAGGGAAGGATTGTTACAGCACGGGGACCAATAGAAGCAAGGATCTATTATGCCACCGTGGAGGCCAAGAATCAAATGATTCATTGTGACATCAAGTGGCCTAAAAGTGCATGGGATGCATTGTGACAGCACAGGGGTTAAGAGAAGCAAGGATCCATTGTGACCCAATGGAGGCTAACAATCTAATGATCCCTTTTGACACCAATGGGCCTAAAAGGGGCAGGGATGTATTGTGAAATCATGGGGCCCAATTAAAACCTGGTACAATTACGCCACCATGGAGGCCAAGAATCAAATGATTCATTGTGACATCAAGTGGCCTAAAAGGGCATGGGATGCATTGTGACACCACAGGGGTTAAGAGAAGCAAGGAACCATTGTGACCCAATGCAGGCTAACAATCTAAGAATCCTTTTTGACACCAGGGGGCGCAAAAGGAGCACGGATGAACTCTGACAGCATGGGGACCTATAGAAGCAAGGAACCATTATGACACCATAAAGGCCAAGAATCAAATGGTTCATTGTAAGACCAATTGGCCTAAAATGGCTTGGAATGCATTGTGACACCACAGAGGTTAAGAGAAGCAAGGAACCATTGTGACCCAATGCAGGCTAACAATCTAATGATCCCTTGTGGCACCAGGGGGTATAAAAAGGGCCAGGGATGGATTGTTACAGCACGGGGACCAATAGAAGCAAGGATCTATTATGCCATCATGGAGGCCAAGAATCAAATGATTCATTGTGACATCAAGTGGCCTAAAAGGGCATGGGATGCATTGTGACAGCAGAGGGGTTAAGAGAAGCAAGGATCCATTGTGACCCAATGGAGGCTAATAATCCCAGGATCCCATTTGACACCAGGGGGCGTAAAAGGGCCAGGGATGAATTGTGACAGCATGGGGCCCAATAGAAACAAGGAACCATTATGACACCATGGAGGCCAAGAATCAAATGATTCATTGTGACATCAAGTGGCCTAAAAGGGCATGGGATGCATTGTGACTCCACAGATGTTAAGAGAAGCAAGGAACCATTGTGACCCAATGCAGGCTAACAATCTAATGATCCCTTGTGACACCAATGGGCCTAAAAGGGCCAGGGATGAATTGTGAAAGCATGGGGCCCAAGTAAAACCTGGTACAATTATGCCACCATGGAAGCCAAGAATCAAATGATTCATGGTGACAGCAAGTAGCCTAAAAGGGAATGGGATGCATTGTGACACCACAGGGGTTAAGAGAAGCAAGGATCCATTGTGACCCAATGCAGGCTAACAATCTAAGAATCCCTTGTGGCACCAGGGGGCATAAAAAGGGCCAGGGATGTATTGTTACAGCACAGGGACCAATAGAAGCAAGGATCTATTATGCTACCGTGGAGGCCAAGAATCAAATGATTCATTGTGACATCAAGTGTCCTAAAAGGGCTTGGAATGCATTGTGACACCACAGAGGTTAAGAGAAGCAAGGAACCATTGTGACCCAATGCAGGCTAACAATCTAATGATCCCGTGTGGCACCAGGGGGTATAAAAAGGGCCAGGGATTGATTGTTACAGCACGGGGACCAATAGAAGCAAGGATCTATTATGCCACCGTGGAGGCCAAGAATCAAATGATTCATTGTGACATCAAGTGGCCTAAAAGGGCATGGGATGCATTGTGACACCACAGGGGTTAAGAGAAGCAAGGATCCATTGTGACCCAATGGAGGCTAATAATCCCAGGATCCCATTTGACACCAGGGGGCGTAAAAGGCCAGGGATGAATTGTGAAAGCATGGGGCCCAATAGAAACAAGGAAGCATTATGCCACCATGGAGGCCAAGAATCAAATGATTCATTGTGACATCAAGTGGCCTAAAAGGGCATGGGATGCATTGTGACACCACAGAGGTTAAGAGAAGCAAGGATCCATTGTGACCCAATGCAGGCTAACAATCTAATGATCCCTTGTGACACTAATGGGCCTAAAAGGGGCAGGGATGAATTGTGAAAGCATGGGGCCCAAGTAAAACCTGGTACAATTATGCCACCATGGAGGCCAAGAATCAAATGATTCATTGTGACATCAAGTGGCCTAAAAGGGCATGGGATGCATTGTGACAGCACAGGGGTTAAGAGAAGCAAGGATCCATTGTGACCCAATGGAGGCTAATAATCCCAGGATCCCATTTGACACCAGGGGGCGTAAAACGGCCAGGGATGACTTGTGACAGCATGGGGACCAATAGAATCAAGGATCTGTTATGCCACCATGGAGGCCAAGAATCAAATAATTCATTGTGACATCATGTGGCCTAAAAGGCCATGGGATGCATTGTGACAGCACAGGCGTTAAGAGAAGCAAGGAACCATTGTGACCCAATGCCGGCTAAAAATCTAATCATCCCTTATGACACCAATGGGCCTAAAAGGAGCAGGGATGAATTGTGAAAGCATGGGGCCCAAGTAGAACCTGGTACAATTATGCCACCATGGAGGCCAAGAATCAAATGATTCATTGTGACATCAAGTGGCCTAAAAGGGCATGGGATGCATTGTGACAGCACAGGGGTTAAGAGAAGCAAGGATCCATTGTAACCCAATGGAGGCTAATAATCCCAGGATCCCATTTGACACCAGGGGGCGTAAAAGGGCCAGGGATGACTTGTGACAGCATGGGGACCCATAGAATCAAGGATCTATTATGCCACCATGGAGGCCAAGAATCAAATAATTCATTGTGACATCAAGTGGCCTAAAAGGGCATGGGATGCATTGTGACAGCACAGGGGTTAAGAGAAGCTAGGATCCATTGTGAACCAATGGAGGCTAACAATCTAATGATCCCTTTTGACACCAATGGGCCTAAAAGGGGCAGGGATGTATTGTGAAAACATGGGGCAAAATTAAAGCCTGGTACAATTACGCCACCATGGAGGCCAAAAATCAAATGATTCATTGTGACATCAAGTGGCCTAAAAGGGCATGGGATGCATTGTGACAGCACAGGGGTTAAGAGAAGCAAGGAACCATTGTGACCCAATGCAGGCTAACAATCTAATGATCCCTTGTGGCACCAGGGGGTATAAAAAGGGCCAGGGATGGATTGTTACAGCACGGGGACCAAGAGAAACAAGGAAGCATTATGACACCATGGAGGCCAAGAATCAAATGATTCATTGTGACATCAAGTGGCCTAAAAGGGCATGGGATGCATTGTGACACCACAGAGGTTAACAGAAGCAAGGAACCATTGTGACCCAATGCAGGCTAACAATCTAATGATCCCTTGTGACACCAATGGGCCTAAAAGGGGCAGGGATGAATTGTGAAAGCATGGGGCCCAAGTAAAACCTGGTACAATTATGCCACCATGGAGGCCAAGAATCAAATGATTCATTGTGACATCAAGTGGCCTAAAAGGGCATGGGATGCATTGTGACACCACAGGGGTTAAGAGAAGCAAGGAACCATTGTGACCCAATGCAGGCTAACAATCTAATGGTCTCTTGTGACACCAGGGGGCATAAAAGGGCCAGGGATGTATTGTGAAAGCATGGGGCCCAAGTAAAACCTGGTACAATTATGCCACCATGGAAGCCAAGAATCAAATTATTCATTGGGACATCAAGTGGCCTAAAAGGGCATGGGATGCATTGTGACAGCACAGGGGTTAAGAGAAGCAAGGATCCATTGTGACCCAATGGAGGCTAATAATCCCAGGATCCCATTTGACACCAGGTGTCGCAAAAGGACCACGGATGAACTCTGACACATTGCGGACCTATAGAAGCAAGGAACCATTATGACACCATGAAGGCCAAGAATCAAATGGTTCATTGTAAGACCAAGAGGCCTAAAAGGGCTTGGAATGCATTGTGACACCACAGAGGTTAAGAGAAGCAAGGAACCATTGTGACCCAATGCAGGCTAACAATCTAATGATCCCTTGTGGCACCAGGGGGTATAAAAAGGGCCAGGGATGGATTGTTACAGCACGGGGACCAATAGAAGCAAGGATCTATTATGCCACCGTGGAGGCCAAGAATCAAATGATTCATTGTGACATCAAGTGGCCTAAAAGGGCATGGGATGCATTGTGACAGCACAGGGGTTAAGAGAAGCAAGGATCCATTGTGACCCAATGGAGGCTAATAATCCCAGGATCCCATTTGACACCAGGGGGCGTAAAAGGGCCAGGGATGAATTGCGACAGCATGGGGCCCAATAGAAACAAGGAATCATTATGACACCATGGAGGCCAAGAATCAAATGATTCATTGTGACATCAAGTGGCCTAAAAGGGCATGGGATGCATTGTGACACCACAGAGGTTAACAGAAACAAGGAAGCATTGTGACCCAATGCAGACTAACAATCTAATGATCCCTTGTGACACCAATGGGCCTAAAAGGGCCAGGGATGAATTGTGAAAGCATGGGGCCCAAGTAAAACCTGGTACAATTATGCCACCATGGAGGCCAAGAATCAAATGATTCATTGTGACATCAAGTGGCCTAAAAGGGCATGGGATGCATTGTGACAGCACAGGGGTTAAGAGAAGCAAGGAACCATTGTGACCCAATGCAGGCTAACAATCTAATGATCCCTTGTGGCACCAGGGGGTATAAAAAGGGCCAGGGATGGATTGTTACAGCACGGGGACCAAGAGAAACAAGGAAGCATTATGACACCATGGAGGCCAAGAATCAAATGATTCATTGTGACATCAAGTGGCCTAAAAGGGCATGGGATGCATTGTGACACCACAGGGGTTAAGAGAAGCAAGGAACCATTGTGACCCAATGCAGGCTAACAATCTAATGATCCCTTGTGACACCAATGGGCCTAAAAGGGGCAGGGATGAATTGTGACAGCATGGGGCCCAAGTAAAACCTGGTACAATTATGCCACCATGGAGGCCAAGAATCAAATGATTCATTGTGACATCAAGTGGCCTAAAAGGGCATGGGATGCATTGTGACACCACAGGGGTTAAGAGAAGCAAGGAACCATTGTGACCCAATGCAGGCTAACAATCTAATGGTCTCTTGTGACACCAGGGGGCGTAAAAGGGGCAGGGATGTATTGTGAAAGCATGGGGCCCAAGTAAAACCTGGTACAATTATGCCACCATGGAGGCCAAGAATCAAATGATTCATTGTGACATCAAGTGGCCTAAAAGGGCATGGGATGCATTGTGACAGCACAGGGGTTAAGAGAAGCAAGGAACCATTGTGACCCAATGCAGGCTAACAATCTAATGATCCCTTGTGGCACCAGGGGGTATAAAAAGGGCCAGGGATGGATTGTTACAGCACGGGGACCAAGAGAAACAAGGAAGCATTATGACACCATGGAGGCCAAGAATCAAATGATTCATTGTGACATCAAGTGGCCTAAAAGGGCATGGGATGCATTGTGACACCACAGGGGTTAAGAGAAGCAAGGAACCATTGTGACCCAATGCAGGCTAACAATCTAATGATCCCTTGTGACACCAATGGGCCTAAAAGGGGCAGGGATGAATTGTGACAGCATGGGGCCCAAGTAAAACCTGGTACAATTATGCCACCATGGAGGCCAAGAATCAAATGATTCATTGTGACATCAAGTGGCCTAAAAGGGCATGGGATGCATTGTGACACCACAGGGGTTAAGAGAAGCAAGGAACCATTGTGACCCAATGCAGGCTAACAATCTAATGGTGTCTTGTGACACCAGGGGGCGTAAAAGGGGCAGGGATGTATTGTGAAAGCATGGGGCCCAAGTAAAACCTGGTACAATTATGCCACCATGGAGGCCAAGAATCAAATGATTCATTGTGACATCAAGTGGCCTAAAAGGGCATGGGATGCATTGTGACAGCACAGGGGTTAAGAGAAGCAAGGATCCATTGTGACCCAATGCAGGCTAATAACCCCAGGATCCCATTTGACACCAGGGGGCGTAAAAGGGCCAGGGATGAATTGTGACAGCATGGGGCCCAATAGAAGCAAGGAACCATTATGACACCATGGAGGCCAAGAATCAAATGATTCATTGTGACATCAAGTGGCCTAAAAGGGCATGGGATGCATTGTGACACCACAGGGGTTAACAGAAGCAAGGAAGCATTGTGACCCAATGCAGGCTAACAATCTAATGATCCCTTTTGACACCAGGGGGCATAAAAGGGCCAGGGATGAATTGTGAAAGCATGGGGCCCAAGTAAAACCTGGTACAATTATGCCACCATGGAGGCCAAGAATCAAATGATTCATTGTGACATCAAGTGGCCTAAAAGGGCATGGGATGCATTGTGACACCACAGGGGTTAAGAGAAACAAGGAACCATTGTGACCCAATGCAGGCTAACAATCTAATGATCCCCTGTGGCACCAGGGGGTGTAAAAAGGGCCAGGGATGGATTGTTACAGCACGGGGACCAATAGAAGCAAGGATCTATTATGCCACCATGGAGGCCAAGAATCAAATGATTCATTGTGACATCAAGTGGCCTAAAAGTGCATGGGATGCATTGTGACACCACAGGGGTTGAGAGAAGCAAGGATCCATTGTGACCCAATGGAGGCTAATAATCCCAGGATCCCATTTGACACCAGGGGGCGTTAAAGGGCCACGGATGAATTGTGACAGCATGGGGCCCAATAGAAACAAGGAACCATTATGACACCATGGAGGCCAAGAATCAAATGATTCATTGTGACTTCAAGTGGCCTAAAAGGGCATGGGATGCATTGTGACACCACAGAGGTTAAGAGAAGCAAGGAACCATTGTGACCCAATGCCGGCTAACAATCTAATGATCCCTTGTGACACCAATGGGCCTAAAAGGGGCAGTGATGAATTGTGAAAGCATGGGGCCCAAGTAAAACCTGGTACAATTTTGCCACCATGGAGGCCAAGAATGAAATGATTCATTGTGACATCAAGTGGCCTAAAAGGGCATGGGATGCATTGTGACACCACAGGGGTTAAGAGAAGCAAGGAACCATTGTGACCCAATGCAGGCTAACAATCTAAGAATCCCTTTTGACACCAGGAGGCGCAAAAGTACCACGGATGTACTCTGACAGCATGCAGACCTATAGAAGCAAGGAACCATTATGACACCATGAAGGCCAAGAATCAAATGGTTCATTGTAAGACCAAGTGGCCTAAAAGGGCTTGGAATGCATTGTGACACCACAGAGGTTAAGAGAAGCAAGGAACCATTGTGACCCAATGCAGGCTAACAATCTAATGATCCCTTGTGACACCAATGGGCCTAAAAGGGCCAGGGATGAATTGTGACAGCATGGGGCCCAATAGAAGCAAGGAACCATTATGACACCATGGAGGCCAAGAATCAAATGATTCATTGTGGCATCAAGTGGCCTAAAAGGGCATGGGATGCATTGTGACAGCACAGGGGTTAAGAGAAGCAAGGATCCATTGTGACCCAATGGAGGCTAATAATCCCAGGATCCCATTTGACACCAGGGGGCGTAAAAGGGCCAGGGATGAATTGTGACAGCATGGGGCCCAAGTAAAACCTGGTAAAATTACGCCACCTTGGAGGCCAAGAATCAAATGATTCATTGTGACATCAAGTGGCCTAAAAGGGCATGGGATGCATTGTGACACCACAGGGGTTAAGAGAAGCAAGGAACCATTGTGAACCAATGCAGGCTAACAATCTAATGATCCCTTGTGGCACCAGGGGTTATAAAAAGGGCCAGGGATGGATTGTTACAGCACGGGAACCAATAGAAGCAAGGATCTATTATGCCACCGTGGAGGCCAAGAATCAAATGATTCATTGTGACATCAAGTGGCCTAAAAGGGCACGGGATGCATTGTGACAGCACAGGGGTTAAGAGAAGCAAGTATCCATTGTGACCCAATGGAGGCTAATAATCCCAGGATCCCTTTTGACACCAGGGGGCATAAAAGGGCCAGGGATGAATTGTGACAGCATGGGGCCCAATAGAAACAAGGAACCATTATGCCACCATGGAGGCCAAGAATCAAATGATTCATTGTGACATCAAGTGGCCTAAAAGGGAATGGGATGCATTGTGACAGCACAGGGGTTAAGAGAAGCAAGGAACCATTGTGACCCAATGCAGGCTAACAATCTAATGGTCTCTTGTGACACCAAAGGGCCTAAAAGGGGCAGGGATGTATTGTGAAAGCATGGGGCCCAAGTAAAACCTGGTACAATTATGCCGCCATGGAGGCCAAGAATCAAATGATTCATTGTGACATCAAGTGGCCTAAAAGGGCATGGGATGCATTGTGACAGCACAGGGGTTAAGAGAAGCAAGGATCCATTGTGACCCAATGGAGGCTAATAATCCCAGGATCCCATTTAACACCAGGGGTCGCAAAAGGACCACGGATGAACTCTGACAGCATGGGGACCTATAGAAGCAAGGAACCATTATGACACCATGAAGGCCATGAATCAAATGGTTCATTGTAAGACCAAGAGGCCTAAAAGGGCTTGGAATGCATTGTGACACCACAGAGGTTAAGAGAAGCAAGGAACCATTGTGACCCAATGCAGGCTAACAATCTAATGATCCCTTGTGGCACCAGGGGGTATAAAAAGGGCCAGGGATGGATTGTTACAGCACGGGGACCAATAGAAGCAAGGATCTATTATGCCACCGTGGAGGCCAAGAATCAAATGATTCATTGTGACATCAAGTGGCCTAAAAGGGCATGGGATGCATTGTGACACCACAGGGGTTAAGAGAAGCAAGGATCCATTGTGACCCAATGGAGGCTAATAATCCCAGGATCCCATTTGACACCAGGGGGCGTAAAAGGGCCAGGGATGAATTGTGACTGCATGGGGCCCAAGTAAAACCTGGTACAATTATGCCACCATGGAGACCAAGAATCAAATGATTCATTGTGACATCAAGTGGCCTAAAAGGGCATGGGATGCATTGTGTCACCACAGAGGTTAAGAGAAGCAAGGAACCATTGTGACCCAATGCAGGCTAACAATCTAATGATCCCTTGTGGCACCAGGGGGTATAAAAAGGGCCAGGGATGGATTGTTACAGCACGGGGACCAATAGAAACAAGGAAGCATTATGACACCATGGAGGCCAAGAATCAAATGATTCATTGTGACATCAAGTGGCCTAAAAGGGCATGGGATGCATTGTGACACCACAGGGGTTAAGAGAAGCAAGGAACCATTGTGACCCAATGCAGGCTAGCAATCTAATGGTCTCTTGTGACACCAAAGGGCCTAAAAGAGGCAGGGATGTATTGTGAAAGCATGGGGCCCAAGTAAAACCTGGTACAATTATGCCACCATGGAGGCCAAGAATCAAATGATTCATTGTGACATCAAGTGGCCTAAAAGGGCATGGGATGCATTGTGACACCACAGGGGTTAAGAGAAGCAAGGAACCATTGTGACCCAATGGAGGCTAATAATCCCAGGATCCCATTTGACACCAGGGGTCGCAAAAGGACCACGGATGAACTCTGACAGCATGGGGACCTATAGAAGCAAGGAACCATTATGACACCATGGAGGCCAAGAATCAAATGATTCATTGTGACATCAAGTGGCCTAAAAGGGCATGGGATGCATTGTGACACCACAGAGGTTAAGAGAAGCAAGGAACCATTGTGACCCAATGCAGGCTAACAATATAATGATCCCTTGTGACACCAATGGGCCTAAAAGGGCCAGGGATGAATTGTGAAAGCATGGGGCCCAAGTAAAACCTGGTAAAATTATGCCACCATGGAGGCCAAGAATCAAATGATTCATTGTGACATCAAGTGGCCTAAAAGGGCATGGGATGCATTGTGACACCACAGGGGTTAAGAGAAGCAAGGAACCATTGTGACCCAATGCAGGCTAACAATCTAATGATCCCTTTTGACACCAATGGGCCTAAAAGGGACAGGGATGAATTGTTACAGCACAGGGAACAATAGAAGCACGGATCTATTATGCCACCATTGAGGCCAAGAATCAAATAATTCATTGTGACATCACGTGGCCTAAAAGAGCATGGGATGCATTGTGACAGCACAGGCGTTAAGAGAAACAAGGAACCATTCTGACCCAATGCAGGCTAACAATCTAATGATCCCTTGTGACACCAATGGGCCTAAAAGGGGCAGGGATGAATTGTGAAAGCATGGGGCCCAAGTAAAACCTGGTACAATTATGCCACCATGGAAGCCAAGAATCAAATGATTCATGGTGACATCAAGTGGCCTAAAAGGGCATGGGATGCATTGTGACACCACAGGGGTTAAGAGAAGCAAGGATCCATTGTGACCCAATGCAGGCTAACAATCTAAGAATCCCTTGTGGCACCAGGGGGTATAAAAAGGGCCAGGGATGGATTGTTACAGCACGGGGACCAATAGAAGCAAGGATCTATTATGCCACCATGGAGGCCAAGAATCAAATAATTCATTGTGACATCACGTGGCCTAAAAGAGCATGGGATGCATTGTGACAGCACAGGCGTTAAGAGAAACAAGGAACCATTGTGACCCAATGCAGGCTAACAATCTAATGATGCCTTGTGACACCAATGGGCCTAAAAGGGGCAGGGATGAATTGTGAAAGCATGGGGCCCAAGTAAAACCTGGTACAATTACGCCACATTGGAGACCAAGAATCAAATGACTCATTGTGACATCAAGTGGCCTAAAAGGGCATGGGATGCATTGTGACACCACAGGGGTTAAGAGAAGCAAGGATCCATTGTGACCCAATGGAGGCTAATAATCCCAGGATCCCATTTGACACCAGGGGGCGTAAAAGGGCCAGGGATGAATAGTGACAGCATGGGGCCCAATAGAAACAAGGAAGCATTATGACACCATGAAGGCCAAGAATCAAATGATTCATTGTGACATCAAGTGGCCTAAAAGGGCATGGGATGCATTGTGACACCACAGAGGTTAAGAGAATCAAGGAACCATTGTGACCCAATGCCGGCTAACAATCAAAGCATCCCTTTTGACACCAGGGGGCGCAAAAGGACCACGGATGTACTCTGACAGCATGGGGACCTATAGAATCAAGGAACCATTATGACACCATGAAGGCCAAGAATCAAATGGTTCATTGTAAGACCAAGTGGCCTAAAAGGTCTTGGAATGCATTGTGACACCACAGAGGTTAAGAGAAGCAAGGAACCATTGTGACCCAATGCAGGCTAACAATCTAATGATCCCTTGTGACACCAATGGGCCTAAAAGGGGCAGGAATGAATTGTGAAAGCATGGGGCCCATGTAAAACCTGGTACAATTTTGCCACCATGGAAGCCAAGAATCAAATGATTCATGGTGACATCAAGTGGCCTAAAAGGGAATGGGATGCATTGTGACACCACAGGGGTTAAGAGAAGCAAGGATCCATTGTGACCCAATGCAGGCTAACAATCTAAGAATCCCTTGTGGCACCAGGGGGTATAAAAAGGGCCAGGGATGGATTGTTACAGCACGGGGACCAATAGAAGCAAGGATCTATTATGCCACCGTGGAGGCCAAGAATCAAATGATTCATTGTGACATCAAGTGGCCTAAAAGGGCATGGGATGCATTGTGACACCACAGGGGTTAAGAGAAGCAAGGATACATTGTGACCCAATGCAGGCTAACAATCTAATGATCCCTTTTGACACCAGGGGGAGCAAAAGGACCACGGATGAACTCTGACAGCATGGGGACCTATAGAAGCAAGGAACCATTATGACACCATGAAGGCCAAGAATCAAATGGTTCATTGTAAGACCAAGGGGCCTAAAAGGGCTTGGAATGCATTGTGACACCACAGAGGTTAAGAGAAGCAAGGATCCATTGTGACCCAATGCAGGCTAACAATCTAATGATCCCTTGTGGCACCAGGGGGTATAAAAAGGGCCAGGGATGGATTGTTACAGCACGGGAACCAATAGAAGCAAGGATCTATTATGCCACCGTGGAGGCCAAGAATCAAATGATTCATTGTGACATCATGTGGCCTAAAAGTGCATGGGATGCATTGTGACACCACAGGGGTTAAGAGAAGCAAGGATCCATTGTGACCCAATGGAGGCTAATAATCCCAGGATCCCATTTGACACCAGGGGGCGTAAAAGGGCCAGGGATGAATTGTGACAGCATGGGGCCCAATAGAAAAAAGGAACCATTATGACACCATGGAGGCCAAGAATCAAATGATTCATTGTGACATCAAGTGGCCTAAAAGGGCATGGGATGCATTGTGACACCACAGAGGTTAAGAGAAGCAAGGAACCATTGTGACCCAATGCAGGCTAACAATATAATGATCCCTTGTGACACCAATGGGCCTAAAAGGGCCAGGGATGAATTGTGAAAGAATGGGGCCCAAGTAAAACCTGGTAAAATTATGCCACCATGGAGGCCAAGAATCAAATGATTCATTGCGACATCAAGTGGCCTAAAAGGGCATGGGATGCATTGTGACACCACAGGGGTTAAGAGAAGCAAGGATCCATTGTGACCCAATGGAGGCTAATTATCCCAGGATCCCATTTGACACGAGGGGGCGTAAAAGGGCCAGGGATGAATTGTGGCAGCATCGGGCCCAATAGAAACAAGGAACCATTATGACACCATGGAGGCCAAGAATCAAATGATTCATTGTGACATCAAGTGGCCTAAAAGGGCATGGGATGCATTGTGACGGCACAGAGGTTAAGAGAAGCAAGGAACCATTGTGACCCAATGCAGGCTAACAATCTAATGATCCCTTGTGACACCAATGGGCCTAAAAGGGACAGGGATGAATTGTTACCGCACGGGGAGCAATAGAAGCACGGATGTATTATGCCACCATGGAGGCCAAGAATCAAATAATTCATTGTGACATCATGTGGCCTAAAAGAGCATGGGATGCATTGTGACAGCACAGGCGTTAAGAGAAGCAAGGATCCATTGTGATCCAATGGAGGCTAACAATCTAATGATCCCTTTTGACACCAATGGGCCTAAAAGGGGCAGGGATGTATTGTGAAAGCATGGGGCCCAATTAAAACCTGGTACAATTACGCCACCATGGAGGCCAAGAATCAAATGATTCATTGTGACATCAAGTGGCCTAAAAGGGCATGGGATGCATTGTGACACCACAGGGGTTAAGAGAAGCAAGGAACCATTGTGACCCAATGCAGGCTAACAATCTAATGATCCCTTGTGGCACCAGGGGGTATAAAAAGGGCCAGGGATGGATTGTTACAGCACGGGGACCAATAGAAGCAAGGATCTATTATGCCACCGTGGAGGCCAAGAATCAAATGATTCATTGTGACATCAAGTGGCCTAAAAGGGCATGGGATGCATTGTGACAGCACAGGGGTTAAGAGAACAAGGATCCATTGTGACCCAATGGAGGCTAATAATCCCAGGATCCCTTTTGACACCAGGGGGCATAAAAGGGCCAGGGATGAATTGTGACAGCATGGGGCCCAATAGAAACAAGGAACCATTATGACACCATGGAGGCCAAGAATCAAATGATTCATTGTGACATCAAGAGGCCTAAAATGGCATGGGATGCATTGTGACACCACAGAGGTTAAGAGAAGCAAGGAACCATTGTGACCCAATGCCGGCTAACAATCTAATCATCCCTTGTGACACCAATGGGCCTAAAAGGGCCAGGGATGTATTGTGAAAGCATGGGGCCCAAGTAAAACCTGGTACAATTATGCCACCATGGAGGCCAAGAATCAAACGATTCGTTGTGACACCAAGTGGCCTAAAAGGGCATGGGATGCATTGTGACACCACAGGGGTTAAGAGAAGCAAGGAACCATTGTGACCCAATGCAGGCTAACAATCTAGGAATCCCTTTTGACACCAGAGGGCGCAAAAGGACCACGGATGAACCGTGACAGCAAGGGGACCTACAGAAGCAAGGAACCATTATGACACCATGAAGGCCAAGAATCAAATGGTTCATTGTAAGACCAAGTGGCCTAAAAGGGCTTGGAATGCATTGTGACACCACAGAGGTTAAGAGAAGCAAGGAACCATTGTGACCCAATGCAGGCTAACAATCTAATGATCCCTTGTGACACCAATGGGCCTAAAAGGGGCAGGGATGAATTGTGAAAGCATGGGGACCAAGTAAAACCTGGTTCAATTGCGCCAACATGGAGGCCAAAAATCAAATGATTCATTGTGACATCAAGTGGCCTAAAAGGGAATGGGATGCATTGTGACAGCACAGGGGTTAAGAGAAGCAAGGAACCATTGTGACCCAATGCAGGCTAACAATCTAATGGTCTCTTGTGACACCAAAGGGCCTAAAAGGGGCAGGGATGTATTGTGAAAGCATGGGGCCCAAGTAAAACCTGGTACAATTATGCCGCCATGGAGGCCAAGAATCAAATGATTCATTGTGACATCAAGTGGCCTAAAAGGGCATGGGATGCATTGTGACAGCACAGGGGTTAAGAGAAGCAAGGATCCATTGTGACCCAATGGAGGCTAATAATCCCAGGATCCCATTTAACACCAGGGGTCGCAAAAGGACCACGGATGAACTCTGACAGCATGCGGACCTATAGAAGCAAGGAACCATTATGACACCATGAAGGCCATGAATCAAATGGTTCATTGTAAGACCAAGAGGCCTAAAAGGGCTTGGAATGCATTGTGACACCACAGAGGTTAAGAGAAGCAAGGAACCATTGTGACCCAATGCAGGCTAACAATCTAATGATCCCTTGTGGCACCAGGGGGTATAAAAAGGGCCAGGGATGGATTGTTACAGCACGGGGACCAATAGAAGCAAGGATCTATTATGCCACCGTGGAGGCCAAGAATCAAATGATTCATTGTGACATCAAGTGGCCTAAAAGGGCATGGGATGCATTGTGACACCACAGGGGTTAAGAGAAGCAAGGATCCATTGTGACCCAATGGAGGCTAATAATCCCAGGATCCCATTTGACACCAGGGGGCGTAAAAGGGCCAGGGATGAATTGTGACAGCATGGGGCCCAAGTAAAACCTGGTACAATTATGCCACCATGGAGACCAAGAATCAAATGATTCATTGTGACATCAAGTGGCCTAAAAGGGCATGGGATGCATTGTGTAACCACAGAGGTTAAGAGAAGCAAGGAACCATTGTGACCCAATGCAGGCTAACAATCTAATGATCCCTTGTGGCACCAGGGGGTATAAAAAGGGCCAGGGATGGATTGTTACAGCACGGGGACCAATAGAAACAAGGAAGCATTATGACACCATGGAGGCCAAGAATCAAATGATTCATTGTGACATCAAGTGGCCTAAAAGGGCATGGGATGCATTGTGACACCACAGGGGTTAAGAGAAGCAAGGAACCATTGTGACCCAATGCAGGCTAGCAATCTAATGGTCTCTTGTGACACCAAAGGGCCTAAAAGAGGCAGGGATGTATTGTGAAAGCATGGGGCCCAAGTAAAACCTGGTACAATTATGCCACCATGGAGGCCAAGAATCAAATGATTCATTGTGACATCAAGTGGCCTAAAAGGGCATGGGATGCATTGTGACACCACAGGGGTTAAGAGAAGCAAGGAACCATTGTGACCCAATGGAGGCTAATAATCCCAGGATCCCATTTGACACCAGGGGTCGCAAAAGGACCACGGATGAACTCTGACAGCATGGGGACCTATAGAAGCAAGGAACCATTATGACACCATGGAGGCCAAGAATCAAATGATTCATTGTGACATCAAGTGGCCTAAAAGGGCATGGGATGCATTGTGACACCACAGAGGTTAAGAGAAGCAAGGAACCATTGTGACCCAATGCAGGCTAACAATATAATGATCCCTTGTGACACCAATGGGCCTAAAAGGGCCAGGGATGAATTGTGAAAGCATGGGGCCCAAGTAAAACCTGGTAAAATTATGCCACCATGGAGGCCAAGAATCAAATGATTCATTGTGACATCAAGTGGCCTAAAAGGGCATGGGATGCATTGTGACACCACAGGGGTTAAGAGAAGCAAGGAACCATTGTGACCCAATGCAGGCTAACAATCTAATGATCCCTTTTGACACCAATGGGCCTAAAAGGGACAGGGATGAATTGTTACAGCACAGGGAACAATAGAAGCACGGATCTATTATGCCACCATTGAGGCCAAGAATCAAATAATTCATTGTGACATCACGTGGCCTAAAAGAGCATGGGATGCATTGTGACAGCACAGGCGTTAAGAGAAACAAGGAACCATTCTGACCCAATGCAGGCTAACAATCTAATGATCCCTTGTGACACCAATGGGCCTAAAAGGGGCAGGGATGAATTGTGAAAGCATGGGGCCCAAGTAAAACCTGGTACAATTATGCCACCATGGAAGCCAAGAATCAAATGATTCATGGTGACATCAAGTGGCCTAAAAGGGCATGGGATGCATTGTGACACCACAGGGGTTAAGAGAAGCAAGGATCCATTGTGACCCAATGCAGGCTAACAATCTAAGAATCCCTTGTGGCACCAGGGGGTATAAAAAGGGCCAGGGATGGATTGTTACAGCACGGGGACCAATAGAAGCAAGGATCTATTATGCCACCGTGGAGGCCAAGAATCAAATAATTCATTGTGACATCACGTGGCCTAAAAGAGCATGGGATGCATTGTGACAGCACAGGCGTTAAGAGAAACAAGGAACCATTGTGACCCAATGCAGGCTAACAATCTAATGATGCCTTGTGACACCAATGGGCCTAAAAGGGGCAGGGATGAATTGTGAAAGCATGGGGCCCAAGTAAAACCTGGTACAATTACGCCACATTGGAGACCAAGAATCAAATGACTCATTGTGACATCAAGTGGCCTAAAAGGGCATGGGATGCATTGTGACACCACAGGGGTTAAGAGAAGCAAGGATCCATTGTGACCCAATGGAGGCTAATAATCCCAGGATCCCATTTGACACCAGGGGGCGTAAAAGGGCCAGGGATGAATAGTGACAGCATGGGGCCCAATAGAAACAAGGAAGCATTATGACACCATGAAGGCCAAGAATCAAATGATTCATTGTGACATCAAGTGGCCTAAAAGGGCATGGGATGCATTGTGACACCACAGAGGTTAAGAGAATCAAGGAACCATTGTGACCCAATGCCGGCTAACAATCAAAGCATCCCTTTTGACACCAGGGGGCGCAAAAGGACCACGGATGTACTCTGACAGCATGGGGACCTATAGAATCAAGGAACCATTATGACACCATGAAGGCCAAGAATCAAATGGTTCATTGTAAGACCAAGTGGCCTAAAAGGTCTTGGAATGCATTGTGACACCACAGAGGTTAAGAGAAGCAAGGAACCATTGTGACCCAATGCAGGCTAACAATCTAATGATCCCTTGTGACACCAATGGGCCTAAAAGGGGCAGGAATGAATTGTGAAAGCATGGGGCCCATGTAAAACCTGGTACAATTTTGCCACCATGGAAGCCAAGAATCAAATGATTCATGGTGACATCAAGTGGCCTAAAAGGGAATGGGATGCATTGTGACACCACAGGGGTTAAGAGAAGCAAGGATCCATTGTGACCCAATGCAGGCTAACAATCTAAGAATCCCTTGTGGCACCAGGGGGTATAAAAAGGGCCAGGGATGGATTGTTACAGCACGGGGACCAATAGAAGCAAGGATCTATTATGCCACCGTGGAGGCCAAGAATCAAATGATTCATTGTGACATCAAGTGGCCTAAAAGGGCATGGGATGCATTGTGACACCACAGGGGTTAAGAGAAGCAAGGATACATTGTGACCCAATGCAGGCTAACAATCTAATGATCCCTTTTGACTCCAGGGGGAGCAAAAGGACCACGGATGAACTCTGACAGCATGGGGACCTATAGAAGCAAGGAACCATTATGACACCATGAAGGCCAAGAATCAAATGGTTCATTGTAAGACCAAGGGGCCTAAAAGGGCTTGGAATGCATTGTGACACCACAGAGGTTAAGAGAAGCAAGGATCCATTGTGACCCAATGCAGGCTAACAATCTAATGATCCCTTGTGGCACCAGGGGGTATAAAAAGGGCCAGGGATGGATTGTTACAGCACGGGAACCAATAGAAGCAAGGATCTATTATGCCACCGTGGAGGCCAAGAATCAAATGATTCATTGTGACATCATGTGGCCTAAAAGTGCATGGGATGCATTGTGACACCACAGGGGTTAAGAGAAGCAAGGATCCATTGTGACCCAATGGAGGCTAATAATCCCAGGATCCCATTTGACACCAGGGGGCGTAAAAGGGCCAGGGATGAATTGTGACAGCATGGGGCCCAATAGAAAAAAGGAACCATTATGACACCATGGAGGCCAAGAATCAAATGATTCATTGTGACATCAAGTGGCCTAAAAGGGCATGGGATGCATTGTGACACCACAGAGGTTAAGAGAAGCAAGGAACCATTGTGACCCAATGCAGGCTAACAATATAATGATCCCTTGTGACACCAATGGGCCTAAAAGGGCCAGGGATGAATTGTGAAAGAATGGGGCCCAAGTAAAACCTGGTAAAATTATGCCACCATGGAGGCCAAGAATCAAATGATTCATTGCGACATCAAGTGGCCTAAAAGGGCATGGGATGCATTGTGACACCACAGGGGTTAAGAGAAGCAAGGATCCATTGTGACCCAATGGAGGCTAATTATCCCAGGATCCCATTTGACACGAGGGGGCGTAAAAGGGCCAGGGATGAATTGTGGCAGCATCGGGCCCAATAGAAACAAGGAACCATTATGACACCATGGAGGCCAAGAATCAAATGATTCATTGTGACATCAAGTGGCCTAAAAGGGCATGGGATGCATTGTGACGGCACAGAGGTTAAGAGAAGCAAGGAACCATTGTGACCCAATGCAGGCTAACAATCTAATGATCCCTTGTGACACCAATGGGCCTAAAAGGGACAGGGATGAATTGTTACCGCACGGGGAGCAATAGAAGCACGGATGTATTATGCCACCATGGAGGCCAAGAATCAAATAATTCATTGTGACATCATGTGGCCTAAAAGAGCATGGGATGCATTGTGACAGCACAGGCGTTAAGAGAAGCAAGGATCCATTGTGATCCAATGGAGGCTAACAATCTAATGATCCCTTTTGACACCAATGGGCCTAAAAGGGGCAGGGATGTATTGTGAAAGCATGGGGCCCAATTAAAACCTGGTACAATTACGCCACCATGGAGGCCAAGAATCAAATGATTCATTGTGACATCAAGTGGCCTAAAAGGGCATGGGATGCATTGTGACACCACAGGGGTTAAGAGAAGCAAGGAACCATTGTGACCCAATGCAGGCTAACAATCTAATGATCCCTTGTGGCACCAGGGGGTATAAAAAGGGCCAGGGATGGATTGTTACAGCACGGGGACCAATAGAAGCAAGGATCTATTATGCCACCGTGGAGGCCAAGAATCAAA
Source organism: Cinclus cinclus (assembly GCF_963662255.1). NCBI lineage: Eukaryota > Metazoa > Chordata > Aves > Passeriformes > Cinclidae > Cinclus > Cinclus cinclus. Next base: position 926,308 of record NW_026912266.1, on the reverse strand, counting down.
TGATTCATTGTGACATCAAGTGGCCTAAAAGGGCATGGGATGCATTGTGACAGCACAGGGGTTAAGAGAACAAGGATCCATTGTGACCCAATGGAGGCTAATAATCCCAGGATCCCTTTTGACACCAGGGGGCATAAAAGGGCCAGGGATGAATTGTGACAGCATGGGGCCCAATAGAAACAAGGAACCATTATGACACCATGGAGGCCAAGAATCAAATGATTCATTGTGACATCAAGAGGCCTAAAATGGCATGGGATGCATTGTGACACCACAGAGGTTAAGAGAAGCAAGGAACCATTGTGACCCAATGCCGGCTAACAATCTAATCATCCCTTGTGACACCAATGGGCCTAAAAGGGCCAGGGATGTATTGTGAAAGCATGGGGCCCAAGTAAAACCTGGTACAATTATGCCACCATGGAGGCCAAGAATCAAATGATTCGTTGTGACACCAAGTGGCCTAAAAGGGCATGGGATGCATTGTGACACCACAGGGGTTAAGAGAAGCAAGGAACCATTGTGACCCAATGCAGGCTAACAATCTAGGAATCCCTTTTGACACCAGAGGGCGCAAAAGGACCACGGATGAACCGTGACAGCAAGGGGACCTACAGAAGCAAGGAACCATTATGACACCATGAAGGCCAAGAATCAAATGGTTCATTGTAAGACCAAGTGGCCTAAAAGGGCTTGGAATGCATTGTGACACCACAGAGGTTAAGAGAAGCAAGGAACCATTGTGACCCAATGCAGGCTAACAATCTAATGATCCCTTGTGACACCAATGGGCCTAAAAGGGGCAGGGATGAATTGTGAAAGCATGGGGACCAAGTAAAACCTGGTTCAATTGCGCCAACATGGAGGCCAAAAATCAAATGATTCATTGTGACATCAAGTGGCCTAAAAGGGCATGGGATGCATTGTGACAGCACAGGGGTTAAGAGAAACAAGGAACCATTGTGACCCAATGCAGGCTAACAATCTAATGATCCCTTGTGGCACCAGGGGGTATAAAAACGGGCAGGGATGGATTGTTACAGCACGGGGACCAATAGAAGCAAGGATCTATTATGCCACCGTGGAGGCCAAGAATCAAATGATTCATTGTGACATCAAGTGGCCTAAAAGGGCATGGGATGCATTGTGACACCACAGGGGTTAAGAGAAGCAAGGATCCATTGTGACCCAATGGAGGCTAATAATCCCAGGATCCCATTTGACACCAGGGGGCGTAAAAGGGCCAGGGATGAATTGTGACAGTATGGGGCCCAATAGAAACAAGGAAGCATTATGACACCATGAAGGCCAAGAATCAAATGATTCATTGTGACATCAAGTGGCCTAAAAGGGCATGGGATGCATTGTGACACCACAGAGGTTAAGAGAAGCAAGGAACCATTGTGACCCAATGCGGGCTAACAATCAAAGCATCCCTTTTGACACCAGGGGGCGCAAAAGGACCACGGATGTACTCTGACAGCATGGGGACCTATAGAAAAAAGGAACCATTATGACACCATGAAGGCCAAGAATCAAATGGTTCATTGTAAGACCAAGTGGCCTAAAAGGGCTTGGAATGCATTGTGACACCACAGAGGTTAAGAGAAGCAAGGAACCATTGTGACCCAAGGCAGGCTAACAATCTAATGATCCCTTGTGACACCAATGGGCCTAAAAGGGGCAGGGATGAATTGTGAAAGCATGGGGCCCATGTAAAACCTGGTACAATTATGCCACCATGGAAGCCAAGAATCAAATGATTCATGGTGACATCAAGTGGCCTAAAAGGGAATGGGATGCATTGTGACAGCACAGGGGTTAAGAGAAGCAAGGATCCATTGTGACCCAATGCAGGCTAACAATCTAATGATCCCTTGTGGCACCAGGGGGTATAAAAAGGGCCAGGGATGGATTGTTACAGCCCGGGGACCAATAGAAGCAAGGATCTATTATGCCACCGTGGAGGCCAAGAATCAAATGATTCATTGTGACATCAAGTGGCCTAAAAGGGCATGGGATGCATTGTGACACCACAGGGGGTAAGAGAAGCAAGGATACATTGTGACCCAATGCAGGCTAACAATCTAATGATCCCTTTTGACACCAGGGGGCGCAAAAGGACCACGGATGAACTCTGACAGCATGGGGACTTATAGAAGCAGGGAACCATTATGACACCATGAAGGCCAAGAATCAAATGGTTCATTGTAAGACCAAGGGGCCTAAAAGGGCTTGGAATGCATTGTGACACCACAGAGGTTAAGAGAAGCAAGGAACCATTGTGACCCAATGCAGGCTAACAATCTAATGATCCCTTGTGACTCCAAAGGGCCTAAAAGGGGCAGGGATGTATTGTGAAAACATGGGGCCCAAGTAAAACCTGGTAAAATTATGCCACCATGGAGGCCAAGAATCAAATGATTCATTGTGACATCAAGTGGCCTAAAAGGGCATGGGATGCATTGTGACAGCACAGGGGTTAAGAGAAGCAAGGATCCATTGTGACCCAATGGAGGCTAATAATCCCAGGATCCCATTTGACACCAGGGGGCGTAAAAGGGCCAGGGATGAATTGTGACAGCATGGGGCCCAATAGAAGCAAGGAACCATTATGACACCATGGAGGCCAAGAATCAAATGATTCATTGTGACATCAAGTGGCCTAAAAGGGCATGGGATGCATTGTGACACCACAGGGGTTAAGAGAAGCAAGGATCCATTGTGACCCAATGCAGGCTAACAATCTAATGATCCCTTGTGGCACCAGGGGGTATAAAAAGGGCCAGGGATGGATTGTTACAGCACGGGGACCAATAGAAGCAAGGATCTATTATGCCACCATGGAGGCCAAGAATCAAATGATTCATTGTGACATCAAGTGGCCTAAAAGGGCATGGGATGCATTGTGACACCACAGGGGTTAAGAGAAGCAAGGATCCATTGTGACCCAATGGAGGCTAACAATCTAATGATCCCTTTTGACAACAATGGGCCTAAAAGGGGCAGGGATGTATTGTGAAAGCATGGGGCCCAATTAAAACCTGGTACAATTACGCCACCATGGAGGCCAAGAATCAAATGATTCATTGTGACATCAAGTGGCCTAAAAGGGCATGGGATGCATTGTGACACCACAGGGGTTAAGAGAAGCAAGGAACCATTGTGACCCAATGCAGGCTAACAATCTAATGATCCCTTGTGGCACCAGGGGGTATAAAAAGGGCCAGGGATGGATTGTTACAGCACGGGGACCAATAGAAGCAAGGATCTATTATGCCACCGTGGAGGCCAAGAATCAAATGATTCATTGTGACATCAAGTGGCCTAAAAGGGCATGGGATGCATTGTGACAGCACAGGGGTTAAGAGAACAAGGATCCATTGTGACCCAATGGAGGCTAATAATCCCAGGATCCCTTTTGACACCAGGGGGCATAAAAGGGCCAGGGATGAATTGTGACAGCATGGGGCCCAATAGAAACAAGGAACCATTATGACACCATGGAGGCCAAGAATCAAATAATTCATTGTGACATCAAGTGGCCTAAAAGGGCATGGGATGCATTGTGACGGCACAGAGGTTAAGAGAAGCAAGGAACCATTGTGACCCAATGCCGGCTAACAATCTAATCATCCCTTGTGACACCAATGGGCCTAAAAGGGCCAGGGATGTATTGTGAAAGCATGGGGCCCAAGTAAAACCTGGTACAATTATGCCACCATGGAGGCCAAGAATCAAATGATTCGTTGTGACACCAAGTGGCCTAAAAGGGCATGGGATGCATTGTGACACCACAGGGGTTAAGAGAAGCAAGGAACCATTGTGACCCAATGCAGGCTAACAATCTAATGATCCCTTGTGACACCAATGGGTCTAAAAGGGGCAGGGATGAATTGTGAAAGCATGGGGACCAAGTAAAACCTGGTTCAATTACGCCACCATGGAGGCCAAGAATCAAATGATTCATTGTGACATCAAGTGGCCTAAAAGGGCATGGGATGCATTGTGACAGCACAGGGGTTAAGAGAAACAAGGAACCATTGTGACCCAATGCAGGCTAACAATCTAATGATCCCTTGTGGCACCAGGGGGTATAAAAACGGGCAGGGATGGATTGTTACAGCACGGGGACCAATAGAAACAAGGATCTATTATGCCACCGTGGAGGCCAAGAATCAAATGATTCATTGTGACATCAAGTGGCCTAAAAGGGCATGGGATGCATTGTGACACCACAGGGGTTAAGAGAAGCAAGGATCCATTGTGACCCAATGGAGGCTAATAATCCCAGGATCCCATTTGACACCAGGGGGCGTAAAAGGGCCAGGGATGAATTGTGACAGCATGGGGCCCAATAGACACAAGGAAGCATTATGCCACCATGAAGGCCAAGAATCAAATGATTCATTGTGACATCAAGTGGCCTAAAAGGGCATGGGATGCATTGTGACACCACAGAGGTTAAGAGAAGCAAGGAACCATTGTGACCCAATGCGGGCTAACAATCAAAGCATCCCTTTTGACACCAGGGGGCGCAAAAGGACCACGGATGTACTCTGACAGCATGGGGACCTATAGAAGCAAGGAACCATTATGACACCATGAAGGCCAAGAATCAAATGGTTCATTGTAAGACCAAGTGGCCTAAAAGGGCTTGGAATGCATTGTGACACCACAGAGGTTAAGAGAAGCAAGGAAGCATTGTGACCCAATGCAGGCTAACAATCTAATGATCCCTTGTGACACCAATGGGCCTAAAAGGGGCAGGGATGAATTGTGAAAGCATGGGGCCCATGTAAAACCTGGTACAATTATGCCACCATGGAGGCCAAGAATCAAATGATTCATGGTGACATCAAGTGGCCTAAAAGGGAATGGGATGCATTGTGACACCACAGGGGTTAAGAGAAGCAAGGATCCATTGTGACCCAATGCAGGCTAACAATCTAAGAATCCCTTGTGGCACCAGCGGGTATAAAAAGGGCCAGGGATGGATTGTTACAGCACGGGGACCAATAGAAGCAAGGATCTATTATGCCACCGTGGAGGCCAAGAATCAAATGATTCATTGTGACATCAAGTGGCCTAAAAGGGCATGGGATGCATTGTGACACCACAGGGGTTAAGAGAAGCAAGGATACATTGTGACCCAATGCAGGCTAACAATCTAATGATCCCTTTTGACACCAGGGGGCGCAAAAGGACCACGGATGAACTCTGACAGCATGGGGACCTATAGAAGCAAGGAACCATTATGACACCATGAAGGCCAAGAATCAAATGGTTCATTGTAAGACCAAGGGGCCTAAAAGGGCTTGGAATGCATTGTGACACCACAGAGGTTAAGAGAAGCAAGGAACCATTGTGACCCAATGCAGGCTAACAATCTAATGATCCCTTGTGGCACCAGGGGGTATAAAAAGGGCCAGGGATGGATTGTTACAGCACGGGAACCAATAGAAGCAAGGATCTATTATGCCACCATGGAGGCCAAGAATCAAATAATTCATTGTGACATCAAGTGGCCTAAAAGGGCATGGGATGCATTGTGACAGCACAGGGGTTAAGAGAAGCAAGGAACCATTGTGACCCAATGCAGGCTAACAATCTAAGAATCCCTTTTGACTCCAGGGGGCGCAAAAGGACCACGGATGAACTGTGACAGCATGGGGACTTATAGAAGCAGGGAACCATTATGACACCATGAAGGCCAAGAATCAAATGGTTCATTGTAAGACCAAGGGGCCTAAAAGGGCTTGGAATGCATTGTGACACCACAGAGGTTAAGAGAAGCAAGGAACCATTGTGACCCAATGCAGGCTAACAATCTAATGATCCCTTGTGGCACCAGGGGATATAAAAAGGGCCAGGGATGGATTGTTACAGCACGGGAACCAATAGAAGCAAGGATCTATTATGCCACCGTGGAGGCCAAGAATCAAATGATTCATTGTGACATCATGTGGCCTAAAAGGGCATGGGATGCATTGTGACACCACAGGGGTTAAGAGAAGCAAGGAACCATTGTGACCCAATGGAGGCTAATAATCCCAGGATCCCATTTGACACCAGGGGGCGTAAAAGGGCCAGGGATGAATTGTGACAGCATGGGGCCCAATAGAAAAAAGGAACCATTATGACACCATGGAGGCCAAGAATCAAATGATTCATTGTGACATCAAGTGGCCTAAAAGGGCATGGGATGCATTGTGACACCACAGAGGTTAAGAGAAGCAAGGAACCATTGTGACCCAATGCAGGCTAACAATATAATGATCCCTTGTGACACCAATGGGCCTAAAAGGGCCAGGGATGAATTGTGAAAGAATGGGGCCCAAGTAAAACCTGGTAAAATTATGCCACCATGGAGGCCAAGAATCAAATGATTCATTGTGACATCAAGTGGCCTAAAAGGGCATGGGATGCATTGTGACACCACAGGGGTTAAGAGAAGCAAGGATCCATTGTGACCCAATGGAGGCTAATTATCCCAGGATCCCATTTGACACGAGGGGGCGTAAAAGGGCCAGGGATGAATTGTGGCAGCATCGGGCCCAATAGAAACAAGGAACCATTATGACACCATGGAGGCCAAGAATCAAATGATTCATTGTGACATCAAGTGGCCTAAAAGGGCATGGGATGCATTGTGACACCACAGGGGTTAAGAGCAGCAAGGAACCATTGTGACCCAATGCAGGCTAACAATCTAATGATCCCTTGTGACACCAATGGGCCTAAAAGGGCCAGGGATGAATTGTTACCGCACGGGGAACAATAGAAGCACGGATGTATTATGCCACCATGGAGGCCAAGAATCAAATAATTCATTGTGACATCATGTGGCCTAAAAGAGCATGGGATGCATTGTGACAGCACAGGCGTTAAGAGAAGCAAGGATCCATTGTGATCCAATGGAGGCTAACAATCTAATGATCCCTTTTGACACCAATGGGCCTAAAAGGGGCAGGGATGTATTGTGAAAGCATGGGGCCCAATTAAAACCTGGTACAATTACGCCACCATGGAGGCCAAGAATCAAATGATTCATTGTGACATCAAGTGGCCTAAAAGGGCATGGGATGCATTGTGACACCACAGGGGTTAAGAGAAGCAAGGAACCATTGTGACCCAATGCAGGCTAACAATCTAATGATCCCTTGTGGCACCAGGGGGTATAAAAAGGGCCAGGGATGGATTGTTACAGCACGGGGACCAATAGAAGCAAGGATCTATTATGCCACCGTGGAGGCCAAGAATCAAATGATTCATTGTGACATCAAGTGGCCTAAAAGGGCATGGGATGCATTGTGACAGCACAGGGGTTAAGAGAACAAGGATCCATTGTGACCCAATGGAGGCTAATAATCCCAGGATCCCTTTTGACACCAGGGGGCATAAAAGGGCCAGGGATGAATTGTGACAGCATGGGGCCCAATAGAAACAAGGAACCATTATGACACCATGGAGGCCAAGAATCAAATGATTCATTGTGACATCAAGAGGCCTAAAATGGCATGGGATGCATTGTGACACCACAGAGGTTAAGAGAAGCAAGGAACCATTGTGACCCAATGCCGGCTAACAATCTAATCATCCCTTGTGACACCAATGGGCCTAAAAGGGCCAGGGATGTATTGTGAAAGCATGGGGCCCAAGTAAAACCTGGTACAATTATGCCACCATGGAGGCCAAGAATCAAATGATTCGTTGTGACACCAAGTGGCCTAAAAGGGCATGGGATGCATTGTGACACCACAGGGGTTAAGAGAAGCAAGGAACCATTGTGACCCAATGCAGGCTAACAATCTAGGAATCCCTTTTGACACCAGAGGGCGCAAAAGGACCACGGATGAACCGTGACAGCAAGGGGACCTACAGAAGCAAGGAACCATTATGACACCATGAAGGCCAAGAATCAAATGGTTCATTGTAAGACCAAGTGGCCTAAAAGGGCTTGGAATGCATTGTGACACCACAGAGGTTAAGAGAAGCAAGGAACCATTGTGACCCAATGCAGGCTAACAATCTAATGATCCCTTGTGACACCAATGGGCCTAAAAGGGGCAGGGATGAATTGTGAAAGCATGGGGACCAAGTAAAACCTGGTTCAATTGCGCCAACATGGAGGCCAAAAATCAAATGATTCATTGTGACATCAAGTGGCCTAAAAGGGCATGGGATGCATTGTGACAGCACAGGGGTTAAGAGAAACAAGGAACCATTGTGACCCAATGCAGGCTAACAATCTAATGATCCCTTGTGGCACCAGGGGGTATAAAAACGGGCAGGGATGGATTGTTACAGCACGGGGACCAATAGAAGCAAGGATCTATTATGCCACCGTGGAGGCCAAGAATCAAATGATTCATTGTGACATCAAGTGGCCTAAAAGGGCATGGGATGCATTGTGACACCACAGGGGTTAAGAGAAGCAAGGATCCATTGTGACCCAATGGAGGCTAATAATCCCAGGATCCCATTTGACACCAGGGGGCGTAAAAGGGCCAGGGATGAATTGTGACAGTATGGGGCCCAATAGAAACAAGGAAGCATTATGACACCATGAAGGCCAAGAATCAAATGATTCATTGTGACATCAAGTGGCCTAAAAGGGCATGGGATGCATTGTGACACCACAGAGGTTAAGAGAAGCAAGGAACCATTGTGACCCAATGCGGGCTAACAATCAAAGCATCCCTTTTGACACCAGGGGGCGCAAAAGGACCACGGATGTACTCTGACAGCATGGGGACCTATAGAAAAAAGGAACCATTATGACACCATGAAGGCCAAGAATCAAATGGTTCATTGTAAGACCAAGTGGCCTAAAAGGGCTTGGAATGCATTGTGACACCACAGAGGTTAAGAGAAGCAAGGAACCATTGTGACCCAAGGCAGGCTAACAATGTAATGATCCCTTGTGACACCAATGGGCCTAAAAGGGGCAGGGATGAATTGTGAAAGCATGGGGCCCATGTAAAACCTGGTACAATTATGCCACCATGGAAGCCAAGAATCAAATGATTCATGGTGACATCAAGTGGCCTAAAAGGGAATGGGATGCATTGTGACAGCACAGGGGTTAAGAGAAGCAAGGATCCATTGTGACCCAATGCAGGCTAACAATCTAATGATCCCTTGTGGCACCAGGGGGTATAAAAAGGGCCAGGGATGGATTGTTACAGCACGGGGACCAATAGAAGCAAGGATCTGTTATGCCACCGTGGAGGCCAAGAATCAAATGATTCATTGTGACATCAAGTGGCCTAAAAGGGCATGGGATGCATTGTGACACCACAGGGGTTAAGAGAAGCAAGGAACCATTGTGACCCAATGCAGGCTAACAATCTAATGATCCCTTTTGACACCAGGGGGCGCAAAAGGACCACGGATGAACTCTGACAGCATGGGGACTTATAGAAGCAGGGAACCATTATGACACCATGAAGGCCAAGAATCAAATGGTTCATTGTAAGACCAAGGGGCCTAAAAGGGCTTGGAATGCATTGTGACACCACAGAGGTTAAGAGAAGCAAGGAACCATTGTGACCCAATGCAGGCTAACAATCTAATGATCCCTTGTGGCACCAGGGGGTATAAAAAGGGCCAGGGATGGATTGTTACAGCACGGGGACCAATAGAAGCAAGGATCTATTATGCCACCGTGGAGGCCAAGAATCAAATGATTCATTGTGACATCATGTGGCCTAAAAAGGCATGGGATGCATTGTGACACCACAGGGGTTAAGAGAAGCAAGGATCCATTGTGACCCAATGGAGGCTAATAATCCCAGGATCCCATTTGACACCAGGGGGCGTAAAAGGGCCAGGGATGAATTGTGACAGCATGGGGCCCAATAGAAAAAAGGAACCATTATGACACCATGGAGGCCAAGAATCAAATGATTCATTGTGACATCAAGTGGCCTAAAAGGGCATGGGATGCATTGTGACACCACAGAGGTTAAGAGAAGCAAGGAACCATTGTGACCCAATGCAGGCTAACAATCTAATGATCCCTTTTGACACCAATGGGCCTAAAAGGGCCAGGGATGAATTGTGAAAGCATGGGGCCCTAGTAAAACCTGGTAAAATTATGCCACCATGGAGGCCAAGAATCAAATGATTCGTTGTGACACCAAGTGGCCTAAAAGGGCATGGGATGCATTGTGACATCACCGGGGTTAAGAGAAGCAAGGAACCATTGTGACCCAATGCAGGCTAACAATCTAGGAATCCCTTTTGACACCAGAGGGCGCAAAAGGACCACGGATGAACCGTGACAGCAAGGGGACCTACAGAAGCAAGGAACCATTATGACAACATGAAGGCCAAGAATCAAATGGTTCATTGTAAGACCAAGTGGCCTAAAAGGGCTTGGAATGCATTGTGACACCACAGAGGTTAAGAGAAGCAAGGAACCATTGTGACCCAATGCAGGCTAACAATCTAATGATCCCTTGTGACACCAATGGGCCTAAAAGGGGCAGGGATGAATTGGGAAAGCATGGGGACCAAGTAAAACCTGGTTCAATTACGCCACCATGGAGGCCAAGAATCAAATGATTCATTGTGACATCAAGTGGCCTAAAAGGGCATGGGATGCATTGTGACACCACAGGGGTTAAGAGAAGCAAGGAACCATTGTGACCCAATGCAGGCTAACAATCTAATGATCCCTTGTGACTCCAAAGGGCCTAAAAGGGGCAGGGATGTATTGTGAAAACATGGGGCCCAAGTAAAACCTGGTAAAATTATGCCACCATGGAGGCCAAGAATCAAATGATTCATTGTGACATCAAGTGGCCTAAAAGGGCATGGGATGCATTGTGACAGCACAGGGGTTAAGAGAAGCAAGGATCCATTGTGACCCAATGGAGGCTAATAATCCCAGGATCCCATTTGACACCAGGGGGCGTAAAAGGGCCAGGGATGAATTGTGACAGCATGGGGCCCAATAGAAGCAAGGAACCATTATGACACCATGGAGGCCAAGAATCAAATGATTCATTGTGACATCAAGTGGCCTAAAAGGGCATGGGATGCATTGTGACACCACAGGGGTTAAGAGAAGCAAGGATCCATTGTGACCCAATGCAGGCTAACAATCTAATGATCCCTTGTGGCACCAGGGGGTATAAAAAGGGCCAGGGATGGATTGTTACAGCACGGGGACCAATAGAAGCAAGGATCTATTATGCCACCATGGAGGCCAAGAATCAAATGATTCATTGTGACATCAAGTGGCCTAAAAGGGCATGGGATGCATTGTGACACCACAGGGGTTAAGAGAAGCAAGGATCCATTGTGACCCAATGGAGGCTAACAATCTAATGATCCCTTTTGACAACAATGGGCCTAAAAGGGGCAGGGATGTATTGTGAAAGCATGGGGCCCAATTAAAACCTGGTACAATTACGCCACCATGGAGGCCAAGAATCAAATGATTCATTGTGACATCAAGTGGCCTAAAAGGGCATGGGATGCATTGTGACACCACAGGGGTTAAGAGAAGCAAGGAACCATTGTGACCCAATGCAGGCTAACAATCTAATGATCCCTTGTGGCACCAGGGGGTATAAAAAGGGCCAGGGATGGATTGTTACAGCACGGGGACCAATAGAAGCAAGGATCTATTATGCCACCGTGGAGGCCAAGAATCAAATGATTCATTGTGACATCAAGTGGCCTAAAAGGGCATGGGATGCATTGTGACAGCACAGGGGTTAAGAGAACAAGGATCCATTGTGACCCAATGGAGGCTAATAATCCCAGGATCCCTTTTGACACCAGGGGGCATAAAAGGGCCAGGGATGAATTGTGACAGCATGGGGCCCAATAGAAACAAGGAACCATTATGACACCATGGAGGCCAAGAATCAAATAATTCATTGTGACATCAAGTGGCCTAAAAGGGCATGGGATGCATTGTGACGGCACAGAGGTTAAGAGAAGCAAGGAACCATTGTGACCCAATGCCGGCTAACAATCTAATCATCCCTTGTGACACCAATGGGCCTAAAAGGGCCAGGGATGTATTGTGAAAGCATGGGGCCCAAGTAAAACCTGGTACAATTATGCCACCATGGAGGCCAAGAATCAAATGATTCGTTGTGACACCAAGTGGCCTAAAAGGGCATGGGATGCATTGTGACACCACAGGGGTTAAGAGAAGCAAGGAACCATTGTGACCCAATGCAGGCTAACAATCTAATGATCCCTTGTGACACCAATGGGTCTAAAAGGGGCAGGGATGAATTGTGAAAGCATGGGGACCAAGTAAAACCTGGTTCAATTACGCCACCATGGAGGCCAAGAATCAAATGATTCATTGTGACATCAAGTGGCCTAAAAGGGCATGGGATGCATTGTGACAGCACAGGGGTTAAGAGAAACAAGGAACCATTGTGACCCAATGCAGGCTAACAATCTAATGATCCCTTGTGGCACCAGGGGGTATAAAAACGGGCAGGGATGGATTGTTACAGCACGGGGACCAATAGAAACAAGGATCTATTATGCCACCGTGGAGGCCAAGAATCAAATGATTCATTGTGACATCAAGTGGCCTAAAAGGGCATGGGATGCATTGTGACACCACAGGGGTTAAGAGAAGCAAGGATCCATTGTGACCCAATGGAGGCTAATAATCCCAGGATCCCATTTGACACCAGGGGGCGTAAAAGGGCCAGGGATGAATTGTGACAGCATGGGGCCCAATAGAAACAAGGAAGCATTATGCCACCATGAAGGCCAAGAATCAAATGATTCATTGTGACATCAAGTGGCCTAAAAGGGCATGGGATGCATTGTGACACCACAGAGGTTAAGAGAAGCAAGGAACCATTGTGACCCAATGCGGGCTAACAATCAAAGCATCCCTTTTGACACCAGGGGGCGCAAAAGGACCACGGATGTACTCTGACAGCATGGGGACCTATAGAAGCAAGGAACCATTATGACACCATGAAGGCCAAGAATCAAATGGTTCATTGTAAGACCAAGTGGCCTAAAAGGGCTTGGAATGCATTGTGACACCACAGAGGTTAAGAGAAGCAAGGAAGCATTGTGACCCAATGCAGGCTAACAATCTAATGATCCCTTGTGACACCAATGGGCCGAAAAGGGGCAGGGATGAATTGTGAAAGCATGGGGCCCATGTAAAACCTGGTACAATTATGCCACCATGGAGGCCAAGAATCAAATGATTCATGGTGACATCAAGTGGCCTAAAAGGGAATGGGATGCATTGTGACACCACAGGGGTTAAGAGAAGCAAGGATCCATTGTGACCCAATGCAGGCTAACAATCTAAGAATCCCTTGTGGCACCAGCGGGTATAAAAAGGGCCAGGGATGGATTGTTACAGCACGGGGACCAATAGAAGCAAGGATCTATTATGCCACCGTGGAGGCCAAGAATCAAATGATTCATTGTGACATCAAGTGGCCTAAAAGGGCATGGGATGCATTGTGACACCACAGGGGTTAAGAGAAGCAAGGATACATTGTGACCCAATGCAGGCTAACAATCTAATGATCCCTTTTGACACCAGGGGGCGCAAAAGGAGCACGGATGAACTCTGACAGCATGGGGACCTATAGAAGCAAGGAACCATTATGACACCATGAAGGCCAAGAATCAAATGGTTCATTGTAAGACCAAGGGGCCTAAAAGGGCTTGGAATGCATTGTGACACCACAGAGGTTAAGAGAAGCAAGGAACCATTGTGACCCAATGCAGGCTAACAATCTAATGATCCCTTGTGGCACCAGGGGGTATAAAAAGGGCCAGGGATGGATTGTTACAGCACGGGAACCAATAGAAGCAAGGATCTATTATGCCACCATGGAGGCCAAGAATCAAATAATTCATTGTGACATCAAGTGGCCTAAAAGGGCATGGGATGCATTGTGACAGCACAGGGGTTAAGAGAAGCAAGGAACCATTGTGACCCAATGCAGGCTAACAATCTAAGAATCCCTTTTGACTCCAGGGGGCGCAAAAGGACCACGGATGAACTGTGACAGCATGGGGACTTATAGAAGCAGGGAACCATTATGACACCATGAAGGCCAAGAATCAAATGGTTCATTGTAAGACCAAGTGGCCTAAAAGGGCTTGGAATGCATTGTGACACCACAGAGGTTAAGAGAAGCAAGGAACCATTGTGACCCAATGCAGGCTAACAATCTAATGATCCCTTGTGGCACCAGGGGATATAAAAAGGGCCAGGGATGGATTGTTACAGCACGGGAACCAATAGAAGCAAGGATCTATTATGCCACCGTGGAGGCCAAGAATCAAATGATTCATTGTGACATCATGTGGCCTAAAAGGGCATGGGATGCATTGTGACACCACAGGGGTTAAGAGAAGCAAGGAACCATTGTGACCCAATGGAGGCTAATAATCCCAGGATCCCATTTGACACCAGGGGGCGTAAAAGGGCCAGGGATGAATTGTGACAGCATGGGGCCCAATAGAAGCAAGGAACCATTATGACACCATGGAGGCCAAGAATCAAATGATTCATTGTGACATCAAGTGGCCTAAAAGGGCATGGGATGCATTGTGACACCACAGAGGTTAAGAGAAGCAAGGAACCATTGTGACCCAATGCAGGCTAACAATATAATGATCCCTTGTGACACCAATGGGCCTAAAAGGGCCAGGGATGAATTGTGAAAGCATGGGGCCCATGTAAAACCTGGTACAATTATGCCACCATGGAGGCCAAGAATCAAATGATTCATGGTGACATCAAGTGGCCTAAAAGGGAATGGGATGCATTGTGACACCACAGGGGTTAAGAGAAGCAAGGATCCATTGTGACCCAATGCAGGCTAACAATCTAAGAATCCCTTGTGGCACCAGCGGGTATAAAAAGGGCCAGGGATGGATTGTTACAGCACGGGGACCAATAGAAACAAGGATCTATTATGCCACCGTGGAGGCCAAGAATCAAATGATTCATTGTGACATCAAGTGGCTTAAAAGGGCATGGGATGCATTGTGACACCACAGGGGTTAAGAGAAGCAAGGATACATTGTGACCCAATGCAGGCTAACAATCTAATGATCCCTTTTGACACCAGGGGGCGCAAAAGGACCACGGATGAACTCTGACAGCATGGGGACCTATAGAAGCAAGGAACCATTATGACACCATGAAGGCCAAGAATCAAATGGTTCATTGTAAGACCAAGGGGCCTAAAAGGGCTTGGAATGCATTGTGACACCACAGAGGTTAAGAGAAGCAAGGAACCATTGTGACCCAATGCAGGCTAACAATCTAATGATCCCTTGTGGCACCAGGGGGTATAAAAAGGGCCAGGGATGGATTGTTACAGCACGGGAACCAATAGAAGCAAGGATCTATTATGCCACCATGGAGGCCAAGAATCAAATAATTCATTGTGACATCAAGTGGCCTAAAAGGGCATGGGATGCATTGTGACAGCACAGGGGTTAAGAGAAGCAAGGAACCATTGTGACCCAATGCAGGCTAACAATCTAAGAATCCCTTTTGACTCCAGGGGGCGCAAAAGGACCACGGATGAACTGTGACAGCATGGGGACTTATAGAAGCAGGGAACCATTATGACACCATGAAGGCCAAGAATCAAATGGTTCATTGTAAGACCAAGTGGCCTAAAAGGGCTTGGAATGCATTGTGACACCACAGAGGTTAAGAGAAGCAAGGAACCATTGTGACCCAATGCAGGCTAACAATCTAATGATCCCTTGTGGCACCAGGGGATATAAAAAGGGCCAGGGATGGATTGTTACAGCACGGGAACCAATAGAAGCAAGGATCTATTATGCCACCGTGGAGGCCAAGAATCAAATGATTCATTGTGACATCATGTGGCCTAAAAGGGCATGGGATGCATTGTGACACCACAGGGGTTAAGAGAAGCAAGGAACCATTGTGACCCAATGGAGGCTAATAATCCCAGGATCCCATTTGACACCAGGGGGCGTAAAAGGGCCAGGGATGAATTGTGACAGCATGGGGCCCAATAGAAACAAGGAACCATTATGACACCATGGAGGCCAAGAATCAAATGATTCATTGTGACATCAAGTGGCCTAAAAGGGCATGGGATGCATTGTGACACCACAGAGGTTAAGAGAAGCAAGGAACCATTGTGACCCAATGCAGGCTAACAATCTAATGATCCCTTGTGACACCAATGGGCCTAAAAGGGGCAGGGATGAATTGTGAAAGCATGGGGACCAAGTAAAACCTGGTTCAATTGCGCCACCATGGAGGCCAAGAATCAAATGATTCATTGTGACATCAAGTGGCCTAAAAGGGCATGGGATGCATTGTGACACCACAGGGGTTAAGAGAAGCAAGGAACCATTGTGACCCAATGCAGGCTAACAATCTAGGAATCCCTTTTGACACCAGAGGGAGCAAAAGGACCACGGATGAACCGTGACAGCAAGGGGACCTACAGAAGCAAGGAACCATTATGACACCATGAAGGCCAAGGATCAAATGGTTCATTGTAAGACCAAGTGGCCTAAAAGGGCTTGGAATGCATTGTGACACCACAGAGGTTAAGAGAAGCAAGGAACCATTGTGACCCAATGCAGGCTAACAATCTAATGATCCCTTGTGACACCAATGGGCCTAAAAGGGGCAGGGATGAATTGTGAAAGCATGGGGACCAATTAAAACCTGGTTCAATTGCGCCACTATGGAGGCCAAGAATCAAATGATTCATTGTGACATCAAGTGGCCTAAAAGGGCATGGGATGCATTGTGACAGCACAGGGGTTAAGAGAAACAAGGAACCATTGTGACCCAATGCAGGCTAACAATCTAATGATCCCTTGTGGCACCAGGGGGTATAAAAACGGGCAGGGATGGATTGTTACAGCACGGGGACCAATAGAAGCAAGGATCTATTATGCCACCGTGGAGGCCAAGAATCAAATGATTCATTGTGACATCAAGTGGCCTAAAAGGGCATGGGATGCATTGTGACACCACAGGGGTTAAGAGAAGCAAGGATCCATTGTGACCCAATGGAGGCTAATAATCCCAGGATCCCATTTGACACCAGGGGGCGTAAAAGGACCACGGATGAATTGTGACAGTATGGGGCCCAATAGAAACAAGGAAGCATTATGAAACCATGAAGGCCAAGAATCAAATAATTCATTGTGACATCATGTGGCCTAAAACAGCATGGGATGCATTGTGACAGCACAGGCGTTAAGAGAATCAAGGATCCATTGTGATCCAATGGAGGCTAACAATCTAATGATCCCTTTTGACACCAATGGGCCTAAAAGGGGCAGGGATGTATTGTGAAAGCATGGGGCCCAATTAAAACCTGGTACAATTACGCCACCATGGAGGCCAAGAATCAAATGATTCATTGTGACATCAAGTGGCCTAAAAGGGCATGGGATGCATTGTGACAGCACAGGGGTTAAGAGAAGCAAGGAACCATTGTGACCCAATGCAGGCTAACAATCTAATGATCCCTTGTGGCACCAGGGGGTATAAAAAGGGCCAGGGATGGATTGTTACAGCACGGGGACCAATAGAAGCAAGGATCTATTATGCCACCGTGGAGGCCAAGAATCAAATGATTCATTGTGACATCAAGTGGCCTAAAAGGGCATGGGATGCATTGTAACACCACAGAGGTTAAGAGAAGCAAGGAACCATTGTGACCCAATGCCGGCTAACAATCTAATCATCCCTTGTGACACCAATGGGCCTAAAAGGGCCAGGGATGTATTGTGAAAGCATGGGGACCAAGTAAAACCTGGTTCAATTGCGCCACCATGGAGGCCAAGAATCAAATGATTCATTGTGACATCAAGTGGCCTAAAAGGGCATGGGATGCATTGTGACAGCACAGGGGTTAAGAGAAGCAAGGAACCATTGTGACCCAATGCAGGCTAACAATCTAATGATCCCTTGTGGCACCAGGGGGTATAAAAACGGGCAGGGATGGATTGTTACAGCACGGGGACCAATAGAAGCAAGGATCTATTATGCCACCGTGGAGGCCAAGAATCAAATGATTCATTGTGACATCAAGTGGCCTAAAAGGGCATGGGATGCATTGTGACACCACAGGGGTTAAGAGAACAAGGATCCATTGTGACCCAATGGAGGCTAATAATCCCAGGATCCCATTTGACACCAGGGGGCGTAAAAGGGCCAGGGATGAATTGTGACAGTATGGGGCCCAATAGAAACAAGGAAGCATTATGACACCATGAAGGCCAAGCATCAAATGATTCATTGTGACATCAAGTGGCCTAAAAGGGCATGGGATGCATTGTGACACCACAGAGGTTAAGAGAAGCAAGGAACCATTGTGACCCAATGCGGGCTAACAATCAAAGCATCCCTTTTGACACCAGGGGGCGCAAAAGGACCACGGATGTACTCTGACAGCATGGGGACCTATAGAAAAAAGGAACCATTATGACACCATGAAGGCCAAGAATCAAATGGTTCATTGTAAGACCAAGTGGCCTAAAAGGGCTTGGAATGCATTGTGACACCACAGAGGTTAAGAGAAGCAAGGAACCATTGTGACCCAATGCAGGCTAACAATCTAATGATCCCTTGTGACACCAATGGGCCTAAAAGGGGCAGGGATGAATTGTGAAAGCATGGGGCCCATGTAAAACCTGGTACAATTATGCCACCATGGAAGCCAAGAATCAAATGATTCATGGTGACATCAAGTGGCCTAAAAGGGAATGGGATGCATTGTGACAGCACAGGGGTTAAGAGAAGCAAGGATCCATTGTGACCCAATGCAGGCTAACAATCTAAGAATCCCTTGTGGCACCAGGGGGTATAAAAAGGGCCAGGGATGGATTGTTACAGCACGGGGACCAATAGAAGCAAGGATCTATTATGCCACCGTGGAGGCCAAGAATCAAATGATTCATTGTGACATCAAGTGGCCTAAAAGGGCATGGGATGCATTGTGACACCACAGGGGGTAAGAGAAGCAAGGATACATTGTGACCCAATGCAGGCTAACAATCTAATGATCCCTTTTGACACCAGGGGGCGCAAAAGGACCACGGATGAACTCTGACAGCATGGGGACTTATAGAAGCAGGGAACCATTATGACACCATGAAGGCCAAGAATCAAATGGTTCATTGTAAGACCAAGGGGCCTAAAAGGGCTTGGAATGCATTGTGACACCACAGAGGTTAAGAGAAGCAAGGAACCATTGTGACCCAATGCAGGCTAACAATCTAATGATCCCTTGTGGCACCAGGGGGTATAAAAAGGGCCAGGGATGGATTGTTACAGCACGGGGACCAATAGAAGCAAGGATCTATTATGCCACCGTGGAGGCCAAGAATCAAATGATTCATTGTGACATCATGTGGCCTAAAAGGGCATGGGATGCATTGTGACACCACAGGGGTTAAGAGAAGCAAGGATCCATTGTGACCCAATGGAGGCTAATAATCCCAGGATCCCATTTGACACCAGGGGGCGTAAAAGGGCCAGGGATGAATTGTGACAGCATGGGGCCCAATAGAAAAAAGGAACCATTATGACACCATGGAGGCCAAGAATCAAATGATTCATTGTGACATCAAGTGGCCTAAAAGGGCATGGGATGCATTGTGACACCACAGAGGTTAAGAGAAGCAAGGAACCATTGTGACCCAATGCCGGCTAACAATCTAATCATCCCTTGTGACACCAATGGGCCTAAAAGGGCCAGGGATGAATTGTGAAAGCATGGGGCCCTAGTAAAACCTGGTAAAATTATGCCACCATGGAGGCCAAGAATCAAATGATTCGTTGTGACACCAAGTGGCCTAAAAGGGCATGGGATGCATTGTGACATCACAGGGGTTAAGAGAAGCAAGGAACCATTGTGACCCAATGCAGGCTAACAATCTAGGAATCCCTTTTGACACCAGAGGGCGCAAAAGGACCACGGATGAACCGTGACAGCAAGGGGACCTACAGAAGCAAGGAACCATTATGACAACATGAAGGCCAAGAATCAAATGGTTCATTGTAAGACCAAGTGGCCTAAAAGGGCTTGGAATGCATTGTGACACCACAGAGGTTAAGAGAAGCAAGGAACCATTGTGACCCAATGCAGGCTAACAATCTAATGATCCCTTGTGACACCAATGGGCCTAAAAGGGGCAGGGATGAATTGTGAAAGCATGGGGACCAAGTAAAACCTGGTTCAATTACGCCACCATGGAGGCCAAGAATCAAATGATTCATTGTGACATCAAGTGGCCTAAAAGGGCATGGGATGCATTGTGACACCACAGGGGTTAAGAGAAGCAAGGAACCATTGTGACCCAATGCAGGCAAACAATCTAATGATCCCTTGTGACTCCAAAGGGCCTAAAAGGGGCAGGGATGTATTGTGAAAACATGGGGCCCAAGTAAAACCTGGTACAATTACGCCACCATGGAGGCCAAGAATCAAATGATTCATTGTGACATCAAGTGGCCTAAAAGGGCATGGGATGCATTGTGACAGCACAGGGGTTAAGTGAAGCAAGGATCCATTGTGACCCAATGGAGGCTAATAATCCCAGGATCCCATTTGACACCAGGGGGCGTAAAAGGGCCAGGGATGAATTGTGACAGCATGGGGCCCAATAGAAGCAAGGAACCATTATGACACCATGGAGGCCAAGAATCAAATGATTCATTGTGACATCAAGTGGCCTAAAAGGGCATGGGATGCATTGTGACAGCACAGGGGTTAAGAGAAGCAAGGATCCATTGTGACCCAATGCAGGCTAACAATCTAATGATCCCTTGTGGCACCAGGGGGTATAAAAAGGGCCAGGGATGGATTGTTACAGCACGGGGACCAATAGAAGCAAGGATCTATTATGCCACCATGGAGGCCAAGAATCAAATGATTCATTGTGACATCAAGTGGCCTAAAAAGGCATGGGATGCATTGTGACAGCACAGGGGTTAAGAGAGGCAAGGATCCATTGTGACCCAATGGAGGCTAACAATCTAATGATCCCTTTTGACACCAATGGGCCTAAAAGGGGCAGGGATGAATTGTGAAAGCATGGGGCCCAATTAAAACCTGGTACAATTACGCCACCGTGGAGGCCAAGAATCAAATGATTCATTGTGACATCAAGTGGCCTAATAGGGCATGGGATGCATTGTGACACCACAGGGGTTAAGAGAAGCAAGGAACCATTGTGACCCAATGCAGGCTAACAATCTAATGATCCCTTGTGGCACCAGGGGGTATAAAAAGGGCCAGGGATGGATTGTTACAGCACGGGGACCAATAGAAGCAAGGATCTATTATGCCACCGTGGAGGCCAAGAATCAAATGATTCATTGTGACATCAAGTGGCCTAAAAGGGCATGGGATGCATTGTGACAGCACAGGGGTTAAGAGAACAAGGATCCATTGTGACCCAATGGAGGCTAATAATCCCAGGATCCCTTTTGACACCAGGGGGCATAAAAGGGCCAGGGATGAATTGTGACAGCATGGGGCCCAATAGAAACAAGGAACCATTATGACACCATGGAGGCCAAGAATCAAATAATTCATTGTGACATCAAGTGGCCTAAAAGGGCATGGGATGCATTGTGACGGCACAGAGGTTAAGAGAAGCAAGGAACCATTGTGACCCAATGCCGGCTAACAATCTAATCATCCCTTGTGACACCAATGGGCCTAAAAGGGCCAGGGATGTATTGTGAAAGCATGGGGCCCAAGTAAAACCTGGTACAATTATGCCACCATGGAGGCCAAGAATCAAATGATTCGTTGTGACACCAAGTGGCCTAAAAGGGCATGGGATGCATTGTGACACCACAGGGGTTAAGAGAAGCAAGGAACCATTGTGACCCAATGCAGGCTAACAATCTAATGATCCCTTGTGACACCAATGGGTCTAAAAGGGGCAGGGATGAATTGTGAAAGCATGGGGACCAAGTAAAACCTGGTTCAATTACGCCACCATGGAGGCCAAGAATCAAATGATTCATTGTGACATCAAGTGGCCTAAAAGGGCATGGGATGCATTGTGACAGCACAGGGGTTAAGAGAAACAAGGAACCATTGTGACCCAATGCAGGCTAACAATCTAATGATCCCTTGTGGCACCAGGGGGTATAAAAACGTGCAGGGATGGATTGTTACAGCACGGGGACCAATAGAAGCAAGGATCTATTATGCCACCATGGAGGCCAAGAATCAAATGATTCATTGTGACATCAAGTGGCCTAAAAGGGCATGGGATGCATTGTGACACCACAGGGGTTAAGAGAAGCAAGGATCCATTGTGACCCAATGGAGGCTAATAATCCCAGGATCCCATTTGACACCAGGGGGCGTAAAAGGGCCAGGGATGAATTGTGACAGCATGGGCCCCAATAGAAACAAGGAAGCATTATGCCACCATGAAGGCCAAGAATCAAATGATTCATTGTGACATCAAGTGGCCTAAAAGGGCATGGGATGCATTGTGACACCACAGAGGTTAAGAGAATCAAGGAACCATTGTGACCCAATGCGGGCTAACAATCAAAGCATCCCTTTTGACACCAGGGGGCGCAAAAGGACCACGGATGTACTCTGACAGCATGGGGACCTATAGAAGCAAGGAACCATTATGACACAATGAAGGCCAAGAATCAAATGGTTCATTGTAAGACCAAGTGGCCTAAAAGGGCTTGGAATGCATTGTGACACCACAGAGGTTAAGAGAAGCAAGGAAGCATTGTGACCCAATGCAGGCTAACAATCTAATGATCCCTTGTGACACCAATGGGCCTAAAAGGGGCAGGGATGAATTGTGAAAGCATGGGGCCCATGTAAAACCTGGTACAATTATGCCACCATGGAGGCCAAGAATCAAATGATTCATGGTGACATCAAGTGGCCTAAAAGGGAATGGGATGCATTGTGACACCACAGGGGTTAAGAGAAGCAAGGATCCATTGTGACCCAATGCAGGCTAACAATCTAAGAATCCCTTGTGGCACCAGCGGGTATAAAAAGGGCCAGGGATGGATTGTTACAGCACGGGGACCAATAGAAGCAAGGATCTATTATGCCACCGTGGAGGCCAAGAATCAAATGATTCATTGTGACATCAAGTGGCCTAAAAGGGCATGGGATGCATTGTGACACCACAGGGGTTAAGAGAAGCAAGGATACATTGTGACCCAATGCAGGCTAACAATCTAATGATCCCTTTTGACACCAGGGGGCGCAAGAGGACCACGGATGAACTCGGACATCATGGGGACCTATAGAAGCAAGGAACCATTATGACACCATGAAGGCCAAGAATCAAATGGTTCATTGTAAGACCAAGGGGCCTAAAAGGGCTTGGAATGCATTGTGACACCACAGAGGTTAAGAGAAGCAAGGAACCATTGTGACCCAATGCAGGCTAACAATCTAATGATCCCTTGTGGCACCAGGGGGTATAAAAAGGGCCAGGGATGGATTGTTACAGCACGGGAACCAATAGAAGCAAGGATCTATTATGCCACCATGGAGGCCAAGAATCAAATAATTCATTGTGACATCAAGTGGCCTAAAAGGGCATGGGATGCATTGTGACAGCACAGGGGTTAAGAGAAGCAAGGAACCATTGTGACCCAATGCAGGCTAACAATCTAAGAATCCCTTTTGACTCCAGGGGGCGCAAAAGGACCACGGATGAACTGTGACAGCATGGGGACTTATAGAAGCAGGGAACCATTATGACACCATGAAGGCCAAGAATCAAATGGTTCATTGTAAGACCAAGTGGCCTAAAAGGGCTTGGAATGCATTGTGACACCACAGAGGTTAAGAGAAGCAAGGAACCATTGTGACCCAATGCAGGCTAACAATCTAATGATCCCTTGTGGCACCAGGGGGTATAAAAAGGGCCAGGGATGGATTGTTACAGCACGGGAACCAATAGAAGCAAGGATCTATTATGCCACCGTGGAGGCCAAGAATCAAATGATTCATTGTGACATCATGTGGCCTAAAAGGGCATGGGATGCATTGTGACACCACAGGGGTTAAGAGAAGCAAGGAACCATTGTGACCCAATGGAGGCTAATAATCCCAGGATCCCATTTGACACCAGGGGGCGTAAAAGGGCCAGGGATGAATTGTGACAGCATGGGGCCCAATAGAAACAAGGAACCATTATGACACCATGGAGGCCAAGAATCAAATGATTCATTGTGACATCAAGTGGCCTAAAAGGGCATGGGATGCATTGTGACACCACAGAGGTTAAGAGAAGCAAGGAACCATTGTGACCCAATGCAGGCTAACAATATAATGATCCCTTGTGACACCAATGGGCCTAAAAGGGCCAGGGATGAATTGTGAAAGAATGGGGCCCAAGTAAAACCTGGTAAAATTATGCCACCATGGAGGCCAAGAATCAAATGATTCATTGTGACATCAAGTGGCCTAAAAGGGCATGGGATGCATTGTGACACCACAGGGGTTAAGAGAAGCAAGGATCCATTGTGACCCAATGGAGGCTAATTATCCCAGGATCCCATTTGACACGAGGGGGCGTAAAAGGGCCAGGGATGAATTGTGGCAGCATCGGGCCCAATAGAAACAAGGAACCATTATGACACCATGGAGGGCAAGAATCAAATTATTCATTGTGACATCAAGTGGCCTAAAAGGGCATGGGATGCATTGTGACACCACAGGGGGTAAGAGAAGCAAGGAACCATTGTGACCCAATGCAGGCTAACAATCTAATGATCCCTTGTGACACCAATGGGCCTAAAAGGGCCAGGGATGAATTGTTACCGCACGGGGAATAATAGAAGCACGGATGTATTATGCCACCATGGAGGCCAAGAATCAAATAATTCATTGTGACATCATGTGGCCTAAAAGAGCATGGGATGCATTGTGACAGCACAGGCGTTAAGAGAAGCAAGGATCCATTGTGATCCAATGGAGGCTAACAATCTAATGATCCCTTTTGACACCAATGGGCCTAAAAGGGGCAGGGATGTATTGTGAAAGCATGGGGCCCAATTAAAACCTGGTACAATTACGCCACCATGGAGGCCAAGAATCAAATGATTCATTGTGACATCAAGTGGCCTAAAAGGGCATGGGATGCATTGTGACAGCACAGGGGTTAAGAGAAGCAAGGAACCATTGTGACCCAATGCAGGCTAACAATCTAATGATCCCTTGTGGCACCAGGGGGTATAAAAAGGGCCAGGGATGGATTGTTACAGCACGGGGACCAATAGAAGCAAGGATCTATTATGCCACCATGGAGGCCAAGAATCAAATGATTCATTGTGACATCAAGTGGCCTAAAAAGGCATGGGATGCATTGTGACAGCACAGGGGTTAAGAGAGGCAAGGATCCATTGTGACCCAATGGAGGCTAACAATCTAATGATCCCTTTTGACACCAATGGGCCTAAAAGGGGCAGGGATGTATTGTGAAAGCATGGGGCCCAATTAAAACCTGGTACAATTACGCCACCGTGGAGGCCAAGAATCAAATGATTCATTGTGACATCAAGTGGCCTAAAAGGGCATGGGATGCATTGTGACACCACAGGGGTTAAGAGAAGCAAGGAACCATTGTGACCCAATGCAGGCTAACAATCTAATGATCCCTTGTGGCACCAGGGGGTATAAAAAGGGCCAGGGATGGATTGTTACAGCACGGGGACCAATAGAAGCAAGGATCTATTATGCCACCGTGGAGGCCAAGAATCAAATGATTCATTGTGACATCAAGTGGCCTAAAAGGGCATGGGATGCATTGTGACAGCACAGGGGTTAAGAGAACAAGGATCCATTGTGACCCAATGGAGGCTAATAATCCCAGGATCCCTTTTGACACCAGGGGGCATAAAAGGGCCAGGGATGAATTGTGACAGCATGGGGCCCAATAGAAACAAGGAACCATTATGACACCATGGAGGCCAAGAATCAAATAATTCATTGTGACATCAAGTGGCCTAAAAGGGCATGGGATGCATTGTGACGGCACAGAGGTTAAGAGAAGCAAGGAACCATTGTGACCCAATGCCGGCTAACAATCTAATCATCCCTTGTGACACCAATGGGCCTAAAAGGGCCAGGGATGTATTGTGAAAGCATGGGGCCCAAGTAAAACCTGGTACAATTATGCCACCATGGAGGCCAAGAATCAAATGATTCGTTGTGACACCAAGTGGCCTAAAAGGGCATGGGATGCATTGTGACACCACAGGGGTTAAGAGAAGCAAGGAACCATTGTGACCCAATGCAGGCTA
>NW_026912265.1:300000-434000 GCF_963662255.1 Cinclus cinclus | reverse complement strand
CTCCAGACCCTTTGCATTCTTTTTTCTGACTTGGACTCCTGGAGAGGTTTCTGCAGTCTCCTCTCAGGCCCTGAGATTGTAGCATTGTGTGATGGATATTGTTCCAGGATCTCTCCTAAGGAGGTCTGGCCTGCTCAGAGAAGCTGTGCCTTGAGGTTTGACCCGGTGTGGACAACCTTGCTGCACATTCCCCAACCGCATCCTGTCTGTCCTGACTCAGCTGACACCCCTGCTTTGCTTGGAGAACTGGCTGCACACACCCTAAGAAGGGTTTTCCTCTTTGTTTTTTTTTTTTTTTACACCAACCTACAACAGTTTTGATTGCTCCAAAAAACGAAAAGTTCCCCACTGAAAACAGACACCCTCCTCAAGTGTGTGCCAAGCCCCAGGCAGCACCAAGACCATTCCAGAGCTGCCCTGCCCAGCTGTGAGGGTGGATTAGCATCCCAAGGTGCCCTGGGCCATTGCAAGGGACTGTTGCCATGGACACTGCACTGACCCCCACTAGTGGGTTTGGGTGCCAGGGCAACCCTCATCAGTTCAAGTTGCCATGGAAACCACCCCAAGGAGCCATTTGTGCAGTCAGGTTCCATGGGCACTTGCATGCAGACCTGTTGGGTCCTCAGCTGCCATGGCAAGCCTGAGGACAAAGCACTGCCGGGGCTGGTCCAGCTTCAGCTGCACTGACACTCATTGATGCAGTCAGGTGCCATGGCAACAGCCACAGAGACCCCTTCCTCAGTTTGGTGCCACGGCAGCCAACGCCTGGAGCCATTGTGATGGCTGCTTGTCATGGAAACCTGCCCTGGGCCCCTTGCTCAGGGCTGCTGTCACTGCCCAGAGCCAGAGGGGATCCCTCGCTGGGGGCTTGTGCCATGGCCACCTGCCCTGTGCCGCGCTGGCTGGGCAGGCGCAGCGGGACCAGCAGCAAACCCCAGGGCCAGGGCCAAAGGCCAGCTCAGCCAGACAGAAAGGTCAGCTGGGCACTGTTTCCATGGCAAGCCTCACAGGGACAGGACACCTGGGTCACCTGGCATGGCACTTGCCATGGAAACCCCTTGTAGAGCCTGATGCCACGGATGCTGGCACCGAGACACTGCTGGGGTCGGGTGCTGAGCACAGGCTCCATCACACACAGATGGTTTTGCTCTTGCTGAGCTTGCACAGAGCCAAGGCCTTTCCTGCCCCTCGTCCAGCCACGCTGGGGAGGGGCTGGGGGTGCAGGGGAGCTTGGGAGGGGACACAGCCAGGACAGGTGACCCCAACTGACCCGGGGGAGATCCCGGACCATGGGACATCATGCTCAGCGTATAAAGTGGGGGGAAGAAGGCAGAAACCAGGGGACATTTGCAGTGGTGGCGTTTGTCTTCCCAGGTAACTCCTAGGCACGATGGGACTCAGTTTCACCAGTGGCCAGGGTCAGCACCAAAGACACAGACACCAGCTGAAGGAATTGTGTAATTTATATAACGCAAAACTGCAAAGAATCACAACAGGAGAAGCTCAGCAATGCACCCAGTCCTCACTCCCAAGAAGTGCCCGCAGTGATTAAGAAAGATCCATCAGCAGTTCCCCCCAGACTTTACCATCACCCAGATGCACACATCAGCTGGGGGAAGCTGTCACAGCCAAGGACTGCAGAGCCACTCCCGGACACTGGGAATTCCTGCAGGTGCCTCCAGCCACAGCTGAGGCTTCCAGCCCCGCTGAGAGATGGCCCAGCTCTGATGGTGTTGAACAGAGAATCTGACAGCACTCCTAGTGCAGGAACATGGGTTTAAGTCTCCTGTTTGGTTCCTCCCAACGCCTGGCCAGGGCTCAAGGAGGAACCAAGGGAGTTCACTTGGACCAAACACCCCCAAACAAGGCCAGATGGGACCTTGTTGGATTTCTAAACGCTGAAAGGTAAATCCTTGTATCACCAATGCACAGATACAGAGATCGTATTGCTAAAAATGTATCATTGATGAGCAGATAAAAATATAACATTTGCTTGGAAGGTGCATCTAGAGTTCAGCTTTGGCTCAGGGCCTGGTGTTCAGGCCTTGGTACTTCAACCAGTGCTTTGACCAAGGCATGAACTACAACCTCCATAACAATTCCTTCAATAATGGATTCTTGGATTTAGGCATGAGGCACAAAGGCATCACCTCTTGTTCTTCAATTAAGCATTAATTGAAGAACAGTTCATTACTCAGAGCTGTAATTTGCAACTCTTTTAAAACATGCCTAATTAGTTGCTCTTCTCTGTTGTTTCTCAAATCCCCACTTTCTCTTGAGACTGTGTCTCTCTTGAGACAAGTCTCAGTGCTCCATTTCCCAGCACAAAGTGTCACAACAACTCTAACATGGAATCATTACACACCAAGGGCTCACACTGCAATGTTTGCAGTGACTGCCACAAATGCATTTCACAGCAGCCTCCAATTTGGCAGGCATGAAGGCAATCTCAGCAAGAAGAATTTTCTTCTTTCTGCCACTCTTCTACTGCTCTTCCTATTGAGGTGATTCCTGATTGCTGCACTTCAGACTCATCACTGATAGAAGTGCAACATTCCTGTCCCGTCATAGCCCAGGCTCCTCCTTGCCCAGCAAGCAGATGATCCAAGGCCATGAGGTTCTGTAGAGCCCCATTTGTGTTTGTTGGAGCTCACAGGATGTGCTACTGGATATTTGCACAGTACCCTTTTCTACTTCTTCAAATAATCCATGCAGCTCATTAATGTGAACTCCATAGGACGAGGCAGTGCTCATGGGGCACAGGGTGAACCAGAGTCTTTGGCTTTCTGAGACCAAAGGCACTCTGTGGGGGGAAATGTTCTCTCGGCCCAAACTCTTCCTTCTGCTTGTTGCTGAAGTACCCCCAAGGGAGGCATCAACACTGCCTGAAAAACAGGACCCAAAC
Organism: Cinclus cinclus; assembly: GCF_963662255.1. Classification (NCBI taxonomy): domain Eukaryota; kingdom Metazoa; phylum Chordata; class Aves; order Passeriformes; family Cinclidae; genus Cinclus; species Cinclus cinclus. The sequence continues at coordinate 431,095 of NW_026912265.1, read as the reverse complement.
ACATTGAGGGAAGCCTTTACAGGCATTGTCTCTGCACATCCAGCAGGTCCCATTCCCAGTACCAAAGGTCTGATTTCCCATTTCCCACTGTGGGCTGCTGATGCATCCAGGGCTCCTCCCTGTGCTCCTCTTGTGTCCCCCGTGCCTTTGGGCCACAGCAGTTTCACAGTGGCCCTGCAGCTGGCAGTGCTCTAACACTGACCCTGACCAGCTCCAGCACCCCAAGTTCTATGGACATTGGGAGTGATGGCAAAGCACAGAAATCCTTTCACACTGGGGCCTCTAACTCCAACAGGGTTCAGTTTCTACTGAAGGGAAATCTTAGTGAACCCTGTGAAGCTGATCATTGTATTCCTTTTTTGCACAGCACAGTTTTCTTTAACGGTCCCTGCACTGACTCTGTTAGGAGTCAGAGCCCATGGACAGAGCTCTGGCCACCCCACAGGGTGGGCCCTCCAAGGGACCCCCATTCCTCCCAACATTAGTTGAGGACATACCCAGCAATTACTTACATGGAGTATTTTGGCTACTAAGATCTTTACATTTTCAGAACAATTTCAGGACTAATCCCTGATGAAACTCTACAGGTGTTTCTGGCAAACAAAGATTCTGGCTGACTCTCAAGACACAACTTACAGACATAAGCACTACTTTAGTGACAAGGTGACTCGTTCTTTTTCCTCAGTCTCATCCGGGTTAGGAACAGTAATTCCACTGTCCATGCAGCTGGTGCCCATTTAATTCCAGAATAATGTCCCTAGGGATCTTTGCTGTTCAGCTTTCCTGCGCTGTCTGCGGGTAACAAGGCTTGCTGGGGTCCTTTCCCCTTTGGCTGGAGAGGTGCCGGGTCCCAGGCCCTGAGGGACCCCCAGGCTCCTGGCTGGAATTCGTCTGGAAGTGCCTCAGTGTCACATCAGCCTTCACATGGAGCCCCGTGGATCAGAGCATTTCCCAAACGGGACCCTTGGGGCAAACACGCAGATGTGGTCTGGCACGATCTCTAAAACAATATCCCAAAACATCCACTTGTTCTCACATAGAGCACTTGGCTGCAGGGACATATTGCCAGGTTCCAGCATTCCAACAGTCTTGTCTTTCCCCAGAGCTGTTCCTGCAGCTGGCTCGGGAGGGCCACTTGGCCTCTCCACCCACACTTTGGCTCCATTATTAGGACTGCTGCATCCAAAGCCTTGATCTCCACAAACAGTGCTGATCTGAGCTGGATCTCCTTCCTTCACTGATGTTTGGAAAGCTGGAAGATCAATAATGGTGCTACTGTGCCACAGGGCTAAATCATCCAATCGTGTTCACTATTGCTGAAAAGGATTACTTTGATTTCTCCTTGACAATCTGCATCAATTCCTCTTCCCGTGACGTGAACCCTTTGCAAGGCCAAGCTCCAGTGAGCAGTTCCCCAAACAAAGTGTCCTGGAGGAATCTGAACTCCTCTTTCCGTATTGATAACTCTCATTTGCTTCTGATTTATCCTAATTAATTCCAGTGCATAACAGTCCAGCCCTGCAGCCTCTGGGGGGCCCTGTCAGGGGCCATGGCACCCAGAACAATTTCCCAGGAAGTCCAAGTCTCACTGGCCATGGTTGTATTTGCAAACCGGGAGCAGCCATGCACATCCAGGGCCTTTCCATTTCCCAGTGGGCCCATTGCTAAGGGTAGGGAGCACATCTGGGAGTTGGCTTCTCCATCGGGACAGCTTCTCAGCTCCTCATTTTTTCAACTGCTCTTTTAAAAAACATTCATCTGTCCAACCAATGCCGCAGCTTGTGGATAGCCTGCTGTATGAAAAACCCAGCAGTCTTCATCACTGTGTTTTCCACACTAACAAAAAACACATTCCACATCACAGTGTCAGCAAACCCCATGAAAGCAGCCAATTTCATCCCTTCCTCCTGTATTCATTATAAACAGTCTCACAAAGTTTGCCGTGACGTTGATGTCCTTGTTAAAGCTTTTCTGTAGGGTATTCAGTGTTACATCCCTGAGCAACCAAAGCTAACACACGAGTACTGTCAGCATTATTTCACATTATTATTATTATTATTATTTATATAAAAATAAAAATATTATTTCATGACATGTAAGATATGCGTACACATATGTAGATATAACACAGTAACATTATTATATCACAAGCACAATGAAATTCAAGCTCAAGATTAAAACTTTTTCTGTGTCTCCATGTGGGAGTGTTCCAACACAAATTGTTCCTTCTGTTGCTGCTGTTTCCAATATGCTCTTAACAAAATCCATCCTCATCCTCCCAAAACACACAAGTTCTTTTCCTTTTTCCATATGCAATTTTGGGATGCATTTGAAGACACCCACTGGTTCAGCCTCTTTTAACTCACGGCTCCACTGCTCCCACGGTGCTCTGACCTCAGCCCACTCCTGAGACACACAACTCTAGGGAAGGGCTTCGCATCCAGCAATTTCCAACGGGTCGGACTCCTTACATTTACATTTTAAAAGTGACATTTTGTTGTGATCCAGCCAGACTACGCCACTTTGCTTTTACCAGTGGGCAAGGTCAGCACCAGAGACACAGACACCAGCTGAAGGAATTGCCTAATTTTCTAAAGTTCAAAGCAGCAAAGAATCACAGAAGGAGAAGCTCAGCAATGCACCCAGTCCTCACTCCCAAGAAGTGCCCGCAGTGATTAAGAAAGATCCATCAGCAGTTCCCCCCAGACTTTACCATCACCCAGATGCACACATCAGCTGGGGGAAGCTGTCACAGCCAAGGACTGCAGAGCCACTCCCGGACACTGGGAATTCCTGCAGGTGCCTCCAGCCACAGCTGAGGCTTCCAGCCCCGCTGAGAGAGGGCCCAGCTCTGACAGTGCTGAAGAAACAAACTGACAGCACTTCTAGTGCAGCAACATGTGGTTTCATTCTCCTCTTGGCTCACACCCAGAGCCTGGCCAGGGCTCAAGGAGGAACCCAAGGAGTTGGCTTTGACCAAACACACCCCAAACAAGGCCAGATGTTGGATTTCATGGCCTTGTTCGGCTTCTAAATACACAAAGGTCAATCCACCTTTCACTCATGAGTGCATACATCTATCACAGCGCTCATGTCCGTGCATAGTTTGGTCATGTGTGGATACAAAGATAACATTTGGTTGGAAGGTTCATCCAGAGATCCCCTTTGGCTCAGGGCCTGGTGTTCAGCCCTCAGTCAGGGCCTCTTGTCCAGCCTTTGGTACTTCAGGCATGCGATTTACTGCTGGGCTTGACAGTGCTGGGTGAACAGCAGGACTGCATGAGCTCTGAGGTCTTTCCCAACTGGAAGGATTCTGTAATTCCAGGATTCCATCTGCTGCATTCAGCTAGGTCCATGTTAGCAGCATTCCTTGAGTCCAAAAGGCCCCTCTTGGTCAGCCCTTGTGGCCTAAGGCTCCAGCTCCTTTAGCTCCTGCTGCTAAGCTGCTCATGCTGAACGAGAGGGCTCAGGGAGAAGAAGAATACAGCTCATGCAATTCCTTCTGGGACGCTGAGAGGGGAGGGTGTGGCACCAGGAGCATTGTTTGCTGTGGCCTCCTCTCTACCCTTCAGGCCCTTCACTGCTTTGAAGCAGCCAAGAGCTTTCTTCAAGGGTGCAAGGAAGCAGCTGTTCCTGCTCCCAGCTCTGGCTCTTCCCACTCTCTGACCTTGACTGGTTTTGTCCCTCTGGCTGTGCCCTCTGCTCCCCCTGTGCTTGGTGGCTGCTGCCCAGGACTGTGGCACTGGCACACATCAAGGGCTCCAGCCCCTCCTTTCTCTGCCCTTGCAGCTGCCTGCTCACAGCAGCCTTTTCCACCTGGAAGCTCCCCATGGAGAGGGAGTCCCCACCTCTGTTCCCTGCACAACCTCCAGGATGCCAGCGCTGCCATCTCCAGTCCCTGCTGGCACTGAGGGCTCCCAGGTGCCCCAGGCTGCTGTGACACCACTGCACACGGCAGGGAACAGTGCCAGGAGGAGTTCAGCTGTGCTGCTCCATCAGTCTGTGCCCACCAAAGGGGAAAAGCCTCAGCCCTGCAGGGCCAAGAGCTGCTCACAACTCTTGTGGCCAGAATGTCTGCTGAGGGCCAGCCAGGCTGCTGCAGTGGCACCGACCTCCCAGCCACCACCATTGCAGTCATGTCCCCTGGGCCTGGCTCTTCCCTTTCCTCTGTCCCTCTCCTGCCCCTGCAGGGATGAAGAGTTTTGCCATTAATATCTTGTCCCCAAGGTGCTGGGGCCAATTGCTTCCCAGTCGGGTTCCTGGAGCACGAGTGGCTTTGCAGAGCCCAGCCAGAAATGACCCCTGAAGCTGCAGCTCTGCAGTGGTGGCCACCAGGCCGGGTTGCCAAGGGAGGCTTGTGGCCATGCCCTGGAAGCAGCTGCTGCTGCCAAGGTGCCTTTGGTGTCTCAGGCTCTCCCTGGCACAGGTGCCACCACGGCACTCTGCACTTGTGCCCGAGGCCCTCCCTGTTTTGGGGCTGGCCTGGGCCTTTTCCTGCAGCGGGATCTGCCCTGGCCATGGCACAGGAAAGGCAGTTCCTGCTGCAGCAGGAGGCTCTGCCTGGAATGGGCTCAAACAACTCCAACAAGACTCTGTTTGCAAAGCTCCCGGTGGGAAATGAAGAAGGGGATCACGCTGCTTTTGGGGTCAACAGTGCTGAAACCAGCCTGACTCCTCCATCCCCAAGATCAACATCCTGAGAGGGAGCTGAAGCTGTGGCAGAGCTGGTAAAATGCCCAGAGAAAGGAACAACCAAGTGCCACCGCTGAGAACTTCTGCAGAGCTGCTGAGTTGGCACAGCCTGGGCACATCTGCCTGACAGGGCAGCACTTCAGACTGGAAGAGCCCCGTGCCAGATTTTAACGGCAGTGTGTCCCAACATTTCCCTCCTTGGAGGGGCGGGGGCCTTCCTCCCTGCAGTGGGGACACCCCTCAAGGTCACTGCTCCAGGCTGAGCCAAAGGGACTTGCCCACGGTTGTTGGTTTGGGGCAAGGACATCAATCTCTACTTAATAACTGGTTTTGCTTTAACACAATTGCTTCAAAATTGCATCCTGTCTCACCCTGAGTGTCCCTGCAGAGGAACAGACACGCAGTTCCACAAGCTCAGGGTTCTCCTTTGATGAGGAATCTGGCATGCAAATGGCCTTGTAAGAAGCATAAAAGCAGAGGGAATGGACTAGAAATTATTAGAAAAAAATGACCCTTCTTTCAGACAAAGTTCACCCAGTTCACCTGCATTTCCCCGTTTTAGATTCTTTTTGTCATCTACTCTGGGAGGGCTGCAGTCAGGGCTGCATTCCCTTACAATTCCTGGTCGATGACTTGTGAGTCTTAGACACTGTAAAGTACCATGAGCTGCAGAGAGTTTGCCTTCCCGTGGCTTTGTTGGAAAGCAATGCTGGAGACATAAGGGCAGTGCTTGGGTGGGGCAGGAATCCTCCAGCCAGGGAACGTGCCCCGGCGGCAGTGTGTGAGCCTCAGCGGGGCCAATGCACAGCAGCGAGCGAGGGGATTGCTGTGTCACTGTGCGGGAGTCAGGACTCTGGGCCTTGGCTGAACAGGGCAAAGTTCCCGTGTTTGGACAGACTCAGGGGCTGCCCCGGGGCGCGCGGGGCTCGGGCATGGGGCGTGTGGGGCGAGCGGGGAACGGACACGCGGACACGCGGACAAACGGCCCCGGCGCTTCGGCAGCAGCGGCAGCAGCGGCAGCAGCAGCGGCAGCAGCAGAAGCAGCAGTGGCAGCAGCAGCAGCGGCAGCAGCAGCGGCTGCAGCAGCAGCGAGTCTACAAGCCCTCTTACTCTCTTTCTTGTTCATTCTATCCCTTCTCCCCGGGCTCCGTTCCCCAGACCCCCCCGTCGTCTCCCCCTCTCCACCTGCCGGACCGGGCCATGCCCCCGGCCCGCCCCCGGCCTCGGGCGGGGCTGCCCCGTCACCTGCCCCGTCCGTCCCACCCCGGGCTCGCCTCTGCCCGGCTCTGGCTTTCGTGGCTGTGGCGGTGCTGGGCGGGCATCAGTGCCTGGGGCTGGGGCAGCATCGCTGCCCTTTGGCTTTGCCTGGCCGGAGCCCGAACCCGAGCCCGGCCCCGACCCCCGCCCCTACCCCGGCTCCGGCCCCGCCTCCGGCCCCTGGCCCGGCTGCGGCCCCTGCCCCGGCCCCGGCCCCGGCTCCTCCAGGGGCCCGCTGAGGACACACGCGGCGCGGCCGCTCCCGCCGCCTCCGCTGCGGCTTCCCCGGCCCGAGCTCCGCCGCTCGGCAGCGCGGCCGCCGGCCCCGAGCCGCCAGGGCCCGGGGCGGGTGGGGATGCCCGGCCCGGGACGGTCGGGGGGCGGTCGGGGGCCGTGTGTGGCCCCGGGCCGAGCGCTGACGGCCGCGTGTCGCCCGCAGGGAAGGCGCAGGGGGCCTTGCCGGAGCGGTACCGGCTGGGTTCGCTGCTGGGCAGCGGCGGCTTCGGCAGCGTCTTCTCGGGGACCCGGCTCGCGGACGGCGCCCCGGTGAGTGGCGGGGCCGGCGGCGGGCGGAGGAGGAGGAGGAGGAGGAGGAGGAAGAGGAAGAGATGGAGGGCGGAGGAGGAGGCCGGGGCGCGGCGGGCCGGGCGGCGATCTGAGCCCGCTGCTGCCCCTTGGTTCGCAGGTGGCCATCAAATGCGTGCGGCGGGATCGCATCCGCCATTGGGGCGAGCTGGTGAGTGAGCGGGGCCAGCGGCAGAAGCCGGGGCGTTGCGGGCGGCGGGGAGCCGGGGCCCGGCAGGCTGGGAGCCGCCGGGAGCCCTGCAAGGAGAGCGGGCGTGGGCTGAGCGGGGGATGCAGAGCATCCCGGGCTGGCTGAGGCGTTCCAGAGCCCTGGCACGGCCTCAGCCCCACTGACGGCATCGTGGTCCTCGCGCAGCCCAACGGCGCCCGTGCGCCCCTGGAGGTCGTGCTGCTGGACAAGGTGTCCACTGGGTTCCGTGGAGTAATTCAGCTCCTGGAGTGGTTTGAGCTGCCCAGCTGCGTCTTGTTGGTGCTGGAGCGTCCCGAGCCATGTCAGGACCTCTTGGATTTCATCGTGGCTCGGGGCTCCCTGCCGGAGGAGGAGGCGCGGGGGCTGTTCCGCCAGGTGCTGGAGGCCGTGCGGCACTGCAGCAGCTGCGGGGTCCTGCACCGCGACATCAAACCTAGCAACATCCTCATCGACCTGGCCACCGGACAGGCCAAACTGATTGACTTTGGCTGTGGCACCTTCCTCCAGGACACACTCTACACCCAGTTTGCAGGTGAGCCCAGCCTGGGGGATGCCCCTGGGCATCTCATGGCCCAGCCTGACTGTGGCACCCCGCTTGGATTCCCCGCTTTGCTGCAGGTCATGGGATTGCTTCTCCTGCACCAAAAGTTGCTTTTGAGTGGGGATCAGAGGGGAGCCAGCTCCCAGCCCTGCCAACGGCATTCACCACCCACTCAGCCGTGGCTGGAGCTGGGGCAGCCAGCCCGACACAAACCCCCTGGGGGGAGCAAGAGAGGGGGCTCAGACCCGTGCACAGCTCCGTTTGGTGTGCAGGCGAGGAAGGGCTTGGACTGCTTTGCTGCCCCTGTTTGCCTTGGCTTGTTAATGTTTATTGGGGGCAATGCAAGCAGAGAGGAGAGTGGGTTTTTCCCACCCCTGGGTGGGTTTTTCTTCTGGGTGTCATGGTTGGGCCTTCCCAGGGCTTCTGCTGCCCTCTCCCAACACCAGTGGTTTCTTTTCCGTCCCTCCTTTTTGTACGCCGGAGTCAGGTGTTGGTGACGAGGCAGCGGGTCACTCCTGTGCCACTGGTGCGGTCCCCCCAATCCCAGGGATGCTGGGGCGAGGCGCTGGGAGCAGCAGCATCCCCGTGATGAGCTCCATCTGTATTCCATAGGGACACGGTCCTACAGCCCCCCAGAGTGGACCCACCTGAAATGCTACCACGGCGAGGCAGCAACGGTCTGGTCCCTGGGTATCCTGCTGTACCAGATGGTCTGCGGGAAGCACCCGTTCAAGAAGGGCCGGGACATCGTCTGGGGCCAGCTCATGTTCCCACGAGGGCTCTCTCAAGGTGAATCCTCATCTCTGGGATGTGGCACATGTCCTGCTCTCCTGCTCTCCTCCAAAACAGGGAATTGACTGCAAAGCTCAGGCCCAGCTCTGAGCAGATCCAGCAGAGCCTGGGCACGGGAACAGTGGGGCAAAGTGAACAGGATCCTCCTCCAGCTGACCGGTGATTTGTGGTTTCTCTCCCCAAAGTGCCAAGATGTTATCAGATGGTGTTTATGCATGCACTCCATGGACAGGCCATCTTTGGAAGATCTCTTCTATGACCCCTGGCTGCAGGGTGTTCACCTGCCCTAGAAGATGGGAGAGATTCACAGGCACCGTTTGATCCGGGAGCCTGGATCAAACAGCTCCACACGTGTCTTGGTGATAAGAAGCAAAGAAACACAGACTTTTTTCTCCTGCCTGTACCATGGAGCAGGGGTCATCAGATGGGAACGTCCATTCTGGAGCTGAGCTGGTCTTGCAAGCACTGGCGGCCACCATGCATCCTGGTTTTACTTGTCCTGCTTCAGTGATGGCTGAGTCCCTGGGCAGAACACTGACAGCCTGGTCTGGCCCCCAGGGAAGGAGCAGCAGCCCCTGGAGAAGTTGAACCACGTGGAGCTGCTGCAAGGACAACCTCAAGGCTGACAGCCTCTTCCTTGACCTGGCCACTGGCAGCAGGAGATGATGGACTTTGATTCTGGCACCTTCTTCAAAGACATGCTCCACGCCCAGTGTGCAGGTGAGTCCACAGCCAGGGGGATGCTCCCAGATCTGGGCATGGCCTGGCCCCTGGCTGGCAACCAAAGGTTCCCCCTTTGCTGGAGTAGATGCAAGGAGTTCTTCAGTGGGCTGCCAAGGTGCTTTTTGGCTCTGGGCAGCTGCTGAGGGGCTGGATGTGCCATGGCTGGCTGCAGGCTGGGCACGTGTCCTGCCCTTGTGCTCTGCTCCCAGAGGCAGCAGTGACTGGGAGGTTTGTGCCCAGCTCTGGGCACAGGCAGCATGGCCTGGGCACTGCTCGTGGTTGGGACAAGGGGGACAGGAGCCTTCAGCTGAGGGGTGGTTTCTGGGTTCTCTCCTTGCAGCCGGGCTCTGCGGATGCTGAGGCAGCTCTGGGCCGTGCCAGGGCTCTGCTGGGCTCAGCCCTGGGCACGGCTGGGCCCGCTCTGCCCTCACAGGGCTCTGAGAGCTTTGCATCACACGAGCCCGTTCCCAGCACACCGCCTGAGCTTTCTGCTTTTGCAGGTGAGGGAGACTCTCCTGCAGGCCAAGAGATTGCAGTTAGGGACACACACCCAATTGGCAAGAACCCAAACTCTCCACGGTCCCAGCTGAACGCCTGGATCTCCACAGGATGTTTTGTCTGTCTCCATTCCTTTTTGTCTGGAATTGTGCCGTAGCAATTGTGCAATTTCTTCCTCCTCTAGAAGTGCCACGAGTGGGCAAAACCTGGCGAGTGGGCCGTGTTTCTAAGGCAGTGCAGTCTGGAGCTGATGGATGGAGTGCCCTTCTGCACTTCCAAACCAGAGCAAAAAGCTGTAAGTGGGTCTTTCCATCTTGAAGAAATCACTGACAATTTCAAAGGGAACAGCGCACCTCATTTGAAGGGTGAGAAGGAAGGGCATCTTCAAAAAGGATTTGGGGTTTGACAGAGTTTAGTTTCCCAGTCCTGCTTGGAGCTGGCAGGGCACAAAGCAATTTCCTCTTGCTTCAACCACAATTGAAAATAACAATATTGGAAATAAACCCCAAAATCGTTTTAAATAGGCTGCTGAGGTCAGTAAGATGGATCCATACCATCAGCACGTTTCTAAAGTAAATAACTTAGTCCTTGTTTTAAAAAGATCGGTTGCCCCTTTATCCAAAGGTCTGGACTACTTTTCACTAACACGTTGTTTTGTTTGTATCTTTCACATGTTTTCTGTGTTTTTTTTTCCTTTTCTATGTTTTTTGTTTTTCCTAGAACAGAAATCCTCTCCTAAAACAGGAGTGTCCTTCGCTCCTGGTTCCCGTGTGGAGCAGCTCCTTCCCGCTGGCTGAGCTGCCCAGGCAGAGCCCAGCAGCTCCTGGCCCTGCAGGCCTGAGGCTTTTCCCATTGCTGGGCACGGACTGATGGAGCAGCACAGCTGAACACAGGGACACACAGAGGGACCAGGAGCAGCTGCCTTTGTCCACCTGGAGCTCCAAGGGCCAAACTCTCAGCAGACAGGGCTGGAAGAGACTTGCAGGCTCCCTGTTTGCTGTGCTGCCCCCCCTTGTGCCTGGCCCAGCTCTGTGGGGGCAGAGGGAGAAGAAGGGGCAGAGGGAGAAGAAGGGGCAGCTGCCTCCCAGCTCCCAACCCCCAGCCCAGGGACCCCTGTGTGTACTTGGGGCACTGTCAGCACCCGCTGCTCCAGCCACCGCTTCTGCTGGCACTGACAGCAACAGCCAAATTGTGGCTGATCCCGAGGGAGCAGCAGCAGTGCCTGGATCTGATCCCTGACTCTGGGCAGGGCTGGAAAAAAACAACACCCACAGCAGCAGCAGCAGCAGCAGCAGCAGCACATGGACCTGACTTTGAGCACAGCCCCTGGCACTGTTCCTGCCGTGTGCAGTGGTGTCACAGCAGCCTGGGGCACCTGGGAGCCCTCAGTGCCAGCAGGGACTGGAGATGGCAGCGCTGGCATCCTGGAGGTTGTGCAGGGAACAGAGGTGGGGACTCCCTCTCCATGGGGAGCTTCCAGGTGGAAAAGGCTGCTGTGAGCAGGCAGCTGCAAGGGCAGAGAAAGGAGGGGCTGGAGCCCTTGATGTGTGCCAGTGCCACAGTCCTGGGCAGCAGCCACCAAGCACAGGGGGAGCAGAGGGCACAGCCAGAGGGACAAAACCAGTCAAGGTCAGAGAGTGGGAAGAGCCAGAGCTGGGAGCAGGAACAGCTGCTTCCTTGCACCCTTGAAGAAAGCTCTTGGCTGCTTCAAAGCACTGAAGGGCCTGAAGGGTAGAGAGGAGGCCACAGCAAACAATGCTCCTGGTGCCACACCCTCCCCTCTCAGCGTCCCAGAAGGAATTGCATGAGCTGTATTCTTCTTCTCCCTGAGCCCTCTCGTTCAGCATGAGCAGCTTAGCAGCAGGAGCTAAAGGAGCTGGAGCCTTAGGCCACAAGGGCTGACCAAGAGGGGCCTTTTGGACTCAAGGAATGCTGCTAACATGGACCTAGCTGAATGCAGCAGATGGAATCCTGGAATTACAGAATCCTTCCAGTTGGGAAAGACCTCAGAGCTCATGCAGTCCTGCTGTTCACCCAGCACTGTCAAGCCCAGCAGTAAATCGCATGCCTGAAGTACCAAAGGCTGGACAAGAGGCCCTGACTGAGGGCTGAACACCAGGCCCTGAGCCAAAGGGGATCTCTGGATGAACCTTCCAACCAAATGTTATCTCTGTATCCACACATGACCAAACTATGCACGGACATGAGTGCTGTGATAGATGTATGCACTCATGAGTGAAAGGTGGATTGACCTTTGTGTATTTAGAAGCCGAACAAGGCCGTGAAATCCAACATCTGGCCTTGTTTGGGGTGTGTTTGGTCAAAGCCAACTCCTTGGGTTCCTCCTTGAGCCCTGGCCAGGCTCTGGGTGTCAGCCAAGAGGAGAATGAAACCACATGTTGCTGCACTAGAAGTGCTGTCAGTTTGTTTCTTCAGCACTGTCAGAGCTGGGCCCTCTCTCAGCGGGGCTGGAAGCCTCAGCTGTGGCTGGAGGCACCTGCAGGAATTCCCAGTGTCCGGGAGTGGCTCTGCAGTCCTTGGCTGTGACAGCTTCCCCCAGCTGATGTGTGCATCTGGATGATGGTAAAGTCTGGGGGGAACTGCTGATGGATCTTTCTTAATCACTGCGGGCACTTCTTGGGAGTGAGGACTGGGTGCATTGCTGAGCTTCTCCTTCTGTGATTCTTTGCTGCTTTGAACTTTAGAAAATTAGGCAATTCCTTCAGCTGGTGTCTGTGTCTTTGGTGCTGACCTTGCCCACTGGTAAAAGCAAAGTGGCGTATTCTGGCTGGATCACAACAAAATGTCACTTTTAAAATGTAAATATAAGGAGTCCGTCCCGTTGGAAATTGCTGGATGCGAAGCCCTTCCCTAGACTTGTGTGTCTCAGGAGTGGGCTGAGGTCAGAGCACCGTGGGAGCAGTGGAGCCGTGAGTTAAAAGAGGCTGAACCAGTGGGTGTCTTCAAATGCATCCCAAAATTGCATATGGAAAAAGGAAAAGAACTTGTGGGTTTGGGAGGATGAGGAGGGATTTTGTTAAGAGCATATTGGAAACAGCAGCAACAGAAGGAACAATTTGTGTTGGAACACTCCCACATGGAGACACAGAAAAAGTTTTAATCTTGAGCTTGAATTTCATTGTGCTTGTGATATAATAATGTTACTGTGTTATATCTACATATGTGTACGCATATCTTACATGTCATGAAATAATATTTTTATTTTTATATAAATAATAATAATAATAATAATAATAATGTGAAATAATGCTGACAGTACTCATGTGTTAGCTTTGGTTGCTCAGGGATGTAACACTGAATACCCTACAGAAAAGCTTTAACAAGGACATCAACGTCACGGCAAACTTTGTGAGACTGTTTATAATGAATACAGGAGGAAGGGATGAAATTGGCTGCTTTCATGGGGTTTGCTGACCCTGTGATGTGGAATGTGTTTTTTGTTAGTGTGGAAAACACAGTGATGAAGACTGCTGGGTTTTTCATACAGCAGGCTATCCACAAGCTGCAGCATTGGTTGGACAGATGAATGTTTGTTAAAAGAGCAGTTGAAAAAATGAGGAGCTGAGAAGCTGTCCCGATGGAGAAGCCAACTCCCAGATGTGCTCCCTACCCTTAGCAATGGGCCCACTGGGAAATGGAAAGGCCCTGGATGTGCATGGCTGCTCCCGGTTTGCAAATACAACCATGGCCAGTGAGACTTGGACTTCCTGGGAAATTGTTATGGGTGCCACGGTCCCTGACAGGGCCCCCCAGAGGCTGCAGGGCTGGACTGTGATGCACTGGAATTAATTAGGATAAATCAGAAGCAAATGAGAGTTATCAATACGGAAAGAGGAGTTCAGATTCCTCCAGGACACTTTGTTTGGGGAACTGCTCACTGGAGCTTGGCCTTGCAAAGGGTTCACGTCATGGGAAGAGGAATTGATGCAGATTGTCAAGGAGAAATCAAAGTAATCCTTTTCAGCAATAGTGAACACGATTGGATGATTTAGCCCTGTGGCACAGTAGCACCATTATTGATCTTCCAGCTTTCCAAACATCAGTGAAGGAAGGAGATCCAGCTCAGATCAGCACTGTTTGTGGAGATCAAGGCTTTGGATGCAGCAGTCCTAATAATGGAGCCAAAGTGTGGGTGGAGAGGCCAAGTGGCCCTCCCGAGCCAGCTGCAGGAGCAGCTCTGGGGAAAGACAAGACTGTTGGAATGCTGGAACCTGGCAATATGTCCCTGCAGCCAAGTGCTCTATGTGAGAACAAGTGGATGTTTTGGGATATTGTTTTAGAGATCGTGCCAGACCACATCTGCGTGTTTGCCCCAAGGGTCCCGTTTGGGAAATGCTCTGATCCACGGGGCTCCATGTGAAGGCTGATGTGACACTGAGGCACTTCCAGACGAATTCCAGCCAGGAGCCTGGGGGTCCCTCAGGGCCTGGGACCCGGCACCTCTCCAGCCAAAGGGGAAAGGACCCCAGCAAGCCTTGTTACCCGCAGACAGCGCAGGAAAGCTGAACAGCAAAGATCCCTAGGGACATTATTCTGGAATTAAATGGGCACCAGCTGCATGGACAGTGGAATTACTGTTCCTAACCCGGATGAGACTGAGGAAAAAGAACGAGTCACCTTGTCACTAAAGTAGTGCTTATGTCTGTAAGTTGTGTCTTGAGAGTCAGCCAGAATCTTTGTTTGCCAGAAACACCTGTAGAGTTTCATCAGGGATTAGTCCTGAAATTGTTCTGAAAATGTAAAGATCTTAGTAGCCAAAATACTCCATGTAAGTAATTGCTGGGTATGTCCTCAACTAATGTTGGGAGGAATGGGGGTCCCTTGGAGGGCCCACCCTGTGGGGTGGCCAGAGCTCTGTCCATGGGCTCTGACTCCTAACAGAGTCAGTGCAGGGACAGTTAAAGAAAACTGTGCTGTGCAAAAAAGGAATACAATGATCAGCTTCACAGGGTTCACTAAGATTTCCCTTCAGTAGAAACTGAACCCTGTTGGAGTTAGAGGCCCCAGTGTGAAAGGATTTCTGTGCTTTGCCATCACTCCCAATGTCCATAGAACTTGGGGTGCTGGAGCTGGTCAGGGTCAGTGTTAGAGCACTGCCAGCTGCAGGGCCACTGTGAAACTGCTGTGGCCCAAAGGCACGGGGGACACAAGAGGAGCACAGGGAGGAGCCCTGGATGCATCAGCAGCCCACAGTGGGAAATGGGAAATCAGACCTTTGGTACTGGGAATGGGACCTGCTGGATGTGCAGAGACAATGCCTGTAAAGGCTTCCCTCAATGTGTTTGGGTCCTGTTTTTCAGGCAGTGTTGATGCCTCCCTTGGGGGTACTTCAGCAACAAGCAGAAGGAAGAGTTTGGGCCGAGAGAACATTTCCCCCCACAGAGTGCCTTTGGTCTCAGAAAGCCAAAGACTCTGGTTCACCCTGTGCCCCATGAGCACTGCCTCGTCCTATGGAGTTCACATTAATGAGCTGCATGGATTATTTGAAGAAGTAGAAAAGGGTACTGTGCAAATATCCAGTAGCACATCCTGTGAGCTCCAACAAACACAAATGGGGCTCTACAGAACCTCATGGCCTTGGATCATCTGCTTGCTGGGCAAGGAGGAGCCTGGGCTATGACGGGACAGGAATGTTGCACTTCTATCAGTGATGAGTCTGAAGTGCAGCAATCAGGAATCACCTCAATAGGAAGAGCAGTAGAAGAGTGGCAGAAAGAAGAAAATTCTTCTTGCTGAGATTGCCTTCATGCCTGCCAAATTGGAGGCTGCTGTGAAATGCATTTGTGGCAGTCACTGCAAACATTGCAGTGTGAGCCCTTGGTGTGTAATGATTCCATGTTAGAGTTGTTGTGACACTTTGTGCTGGGAAATGGAGCACTGAGACTTGTCTCAAGAGAGACACAGTCTCAAGAGAAAGTGGGGATTTGAGAAACAACAGAGAAGAGCAACTAATTAGGCATGTTTTAAAAGAGTTGCAAATTACAGCTCTGAGTAATGAACTGTTCTTCAATTAATGCTTAATTGAAGAACAAGAGGTGATGCCTTTGTGCCTCATGCCTAAATCCAAGAATCCATTATTGAAGGAATTGTTATGGAGGTTGTAGTTCATGCCTTGGTCAAAGCACTGGTTGAAGTACCAAGGCCCGAACACCAGGCCCTGAGCCAAAGCTGAATTCTAGATGCACCTTCCAAGCCAATGTTATATTTTTATCTGCTCATCAATGAGGCATTTTTAGCAATACGATCTCTGTATCTGTGTATTGGTGAAAGAAGGATTTACCTTTCAGCGTTTAGAAATCCAACAAGGTCCCATCTAGCCTTGTTTGGGGGTGTTTGGTCCAAGTGAACTCCCTTGGTTCCTCCTTGAGCCCTGGCCAGGCGTTGGGAGGAACCAAACAGGAGACTTAAACCCATGTTCCTGCACTAGGAGTGCTGTCAGATTCTCTGTTCAACACCATCAGAGCTGGGCCATCTCTCAGCAGGGCTGGAAGCCTCAGCTGTGGCTGGAGGCACCTGCAGGAATTCCCAGTGTCCGGGAGTGGCTCTGCAGTCCTTGGCTGTGACAGCTTCCCCCAGCTGATGTGTGCATCTGGGTGATGGTAAAGTCTGGGGGGAACTGCTGATGGATCCTTCTTAATCACTGCGGGCACTTCTTGGGAGTGATGTCTGGGTGCATTGCTGAGCTTCTACTGTTGTGATTCTTTGCAGTTTTGCGTTATATAAATTACGCAATTCCTTCAGCTGGTGTCTGTGTCTTTGGTGCTGACCCTGGCCACTGGTGAAACTGAGTCCCGTCGTGCCTAGGAGTTACCTGGGAAGACAAACGCCACCACTGCAAATGTCCCCTGGTTTCTGCCTTCTTCCCCCCACTTTATATGCTGAGCATGATGTCCCATGGTCCAGGATCTCCCCCGGGTCAGTTGGGGTCACCTGTCCTGGCTGTGTCCCCTCCCAAGCTCCCCAGCACCCCCAGCCCCTCCCCAGCATGGCTGGACGAGGGGCAGGAAAGG
The DNA here is from genome assembly GCF_963662255.1 of Cinclus cinclus. NCBI lineage: Eukaryota > Metazoa > Chordata > Aves > Passeriformes > Cinclidae > Cinclus > Cinclus cinclus. The sequence continues at coordinate 414,786 of NW_026912265.1, read as the reverse complement.
CCTTGGCTCTGTGCAAGCTCAGCAAGAGCAAAACCATCTGTGTGTGATGGAGCCTGTGCTCAGCACCCGACCCCAGCAGTGTCTAGGTGCCAGCGTCCGTGGCATCAGGCCCTACAAGGGGTTTCCATGGCAAGTGCCATGCCAGGTGACCCAGGTGTCCTGTCCCAGTGAGGCTTGCCATGGAAACAGTGCCCAGCTGACCTTTCTGTCTGGCTGAGCTGGCCTTTGGCCCTGGCCCTGGGGTTTGCTGCTGGTCCCGCTGCACCTGCCCAGCCAGCGCGGCACAGGGCAGGTGGCCATGGCACAAGCCCCCAGCGAGGGATCCCCTCTGGCTCTGGGCAGTGACAGCAGCCCTGAGCAAGGGGCCCAGGGCAGGTTTCCATGACAAGCAGCCATCACAATGGCTCCAGGCGTTGGCTGCCGTGGCACCAAACTGAGGAAGGGGTCTCTGTGACTGTTGCCATGGCACCTGACTGCATCAATGAGTGTCAGTGCAGCTGAAGCTGGACCAGCCCCGGCAGTGCTTTGTCCTCAGGCTTGCCATGGCAGCTGAGGACCCAACAGGTCTGCATGCAAGTGCCCATGGAACCTGACTGCACAAATGGCTCCTTGGGGTGGTTTCCAAGGCAACTTGAACTGATGAGGGTTGCCCTGGCACCCAAACCCACTAGTGGGGGTCAGTGCAGTGTCCCTGGCAACAGTCCCTTGCAATGGCCCAGGGCACCTTGGGATGCTAATCCACCCTCACAGCTGGGCAGGGCAGCTTGGAATGGTCTTGGTGCTGCCTGGGGCTTGGCACACACTTGAGGAGGGTGTCTGTTTTCAGTGGGGAACTTTTCGTTGTTTGGAGCAATCAAAACTGTTGTAGGTTGGTGTAGAAAAAAAAAAAAACCAAAGAGGAAAACCCTTCTTAGGGTGTGTGCAGCCAGTTCTCCAAGCAAAGCAGGGGTGTCAGCTGAGTCAGGACAGACAGGATTCGGTTGGGGAATGTGGAGCAAGGTTGTCCACACCCACCGGGTCAAACCTCAAGGCACAGCTTCTCTGAGCAGGCCAGACCTCCTTAGGAGAGACCCTGGAGCAATATCCATCACACAATGCTACAATCTCAGGGCCTGAGAGGAGACTGCAGAAACCTCTCCAGGAGTCCAAGTCAGAAAAAGAATGCAAAGGGTCTGGAGGCATTAATGGGTCCCACTGAGGTCCAGCTGCAGCACAGGCTGCTCATGGGCTCCTTGCAGGAGGGAATTGGATGCCAGGATTGCACAAAATCCTCACAGAGACTCAGTGTGGGAAGGAAAATGCAAAGTACCCTAAAATACCTTGGTTATCTCAAAGCATTAATGAGCGCCCCCCCAGTGTCAATACAGAGCAATCAAGGGACTCCTTAAAGTAGATAATTGGAGGTCAAGATTGCACAAACCTCTCCTGGAGTCGGTATCAAAAGGGAAACACCTAGTACTTGAAAAATCTGAAGTACCCTGAAGCATTAATGAGCCCCACTGAGTGTTGGTAATGACTAAGAATCTCAAGGGACTCATTAGAGCAGATAATTGAAGACCAGGATTGTAGGAAGCTCTCAGAGACTCCAAGGCAAGAGCAAAGGCCAAGGTCCTTTGAAAAACCTGCAGTCCCTGGAAGCATTCAGGAGCCCCCCAGGGCCATTCCTGACCAAGGCTCCCCAGGGACTCATGCCAGCAGATCCCTGAGGCCACCGGGGTGTGGGGCAGGGGAGGATGCTGAGGGCAGGACAAGGGGAGACAGTGCCCAGCCTTGCTGGGGCTGTGCCAGGAGGCCCCAGTGGCTCAGGACAAGGTGTCTCCTCCCAGCCCTTGGTGGCACAGACGCTGCTGTGCCCCAGGGCACCAAGACTTGGCTTCTCCTGGGCACTGCCAGCCCTGCCAGGGCCCTTGGCCATGTCCAGCACAGCTTGTCCTGCACTGTCCCACAGCTGCTGCTGTGCCCCTGCAGGCTGCACACTCCCATCTCGCTGCCCCCCTGGCTCTGCCCTGCCACTGCCCACCCTGCCCTGACTTCTGCCCAGGCTGTCTCTGCAACCCCCAACCAATGGGCTGGGGATGGGCAAGTGTTCCTTAGGGCACAGGGAGGGGACAGCTTGGCTGGGGTGACCCAAGGGCTCTCCCATTGCATGCGATGTCAAGGGCAGCAATAAACTGAGGGCAAGGAAGGGCGTGAGATGGTCTCTGAATTTGTAGTGATCTTACACTCCTCCCTGATCTGAACATCCCACATTGCTTCTTTTGTGAAGCAGAGGTGCGCTTCTCCTACTGGGAAACTTTGGTATGCTGATGGAGCCCACCCTTTTTTCTAAATTGGTGGCTACCCAGTAACTTTTCCCATAGTAGTGCAAGTTTCTAAGTTGTGCTTATTATAGCAGGCCGAATAGATATGTGTGTGGAAGGCAAGGGTGGATACCGTGTGTCCACTGTACCGGATTGTCTGGTAAGGCTTGGAACAAGCATCAGCTCTGTTTCCTTTTATCATGATGAGCAATAGGATGACTCTCAGGACTATGTTCATCCCTCTGCCTCCCTCAAGGCCTACGGGGTTGCTGCCAGTAGCCGAGGTTTGTTTCATCTTCTCCTTCTCGGCAGCAGGGACTATGTCCTGGGGTGTCCCACTTTGTCCTTTTCTTCTGGTGTTGTTTCTTACTTTTGTTCCAGCTTTTAGCTTTATCCCCAGGACCAGGTACAGCAGTAAGAGCACGGTATACACAACCCTTTCTGGCACTCTTTTGCCAAAACCTTTGCTTTGGCTTTTGTTTTTTGTTTTGGTTGTTTTGTTTTTTTGTTTGCTTTGTCCCATTCTCAAATAACGCCCACCAATTGCGATCATTAATTTCGATTCCTCCTTGTGCTGATAGGGTATTAAGTACCTTAATAGTTTCCTTCTATTCATTTCTTCTACATTGGATACGTGATGCGAATGGGAGGTACCCACCATAGGAATGACTCCACCACAACTCGGTACAATATGGACACCTTTTCTTGATGAACGGGCTACAATCACACCCAGGTTCAGGACAGGTGACTTTCAGTCCTGACTGGGAGGCCTTTGAGAAGAATTGATCTGGTATCCACAGCAAGTCCTCCGAATTCGCACTTTGAGGCCTCTGGGCTCGGATGTCACGGTCCAACCTGTCTTGGCTTAATCGTATGTATGGCAAATCCTAGAGGTATGGTTTGAGCTAAAATTCTCTTCTTCCTTAATTCTCGCAAGTCTTTGTTGATTGTTATTATGTAGTTTTGAAGAGAAGGGTCCTGAACTAAGCCAGATCAAGGCGTACTCCTTTAGGGTAAGGCATACCATCCAGCATTTCATATGGTGAAATCCCTGTTTTCGAATTTGGCGTTGCCGTGTATTAGACAGGGCCAGTGGGAGGCACTTTGTCCATGGCATTTTAGTCTCAATCATTAATTTTGACAGCTGCTGTTCTAAAGGTTGATTCATCATTTCAACTCTCCCAGAACTCTGAGGGTGCCAGGGTGTATGATACTCCCAGCTGATGCCTAGTGCCGAGGTCAGTAACTTCAGCACTTCCGATGTAAAGTGTGTCCCTGGTCTGAGTCTATTGCTCGGACCAGCCCATACCTTGGTATTATGTGTTCTGTCAATATTCTGGCTACCACTTGTGATGTGTCTCCAGCTGCAGGGTATGCCTCTACCCAGTGGCTTAATTGGTTTACTATTACTAGTAAATATGTCTATCTTCCTATTTTTGGTGATTCTGTAAAATCTATTTGTATTCTTTCAAAGGGTCTGTAAGCAGTTTTCCATCCTCCTGACGGACCTTGTTGCATACCTTTTTTTATGAATTTTCTGACAAGTTAAACAACCTTGTCCTTGCACTACTCTCGAAGATCTGTCTATAAACAATTTTTCTCCATCCTTAAGTTTAACGTCTTCCAAGTCAGGTCTAGTTTTTCTTTGTAATTCTATAATGTCCACACAATTATATTTTAAGTTTTCTCCTGGTTCCCCATATAGGAATTGTGCAGGACTTTGAGCAGTTGTTGCTTTTAGCTCTAAATTTGGGGAAGTAATTAGAATAGCTTCATATTTTAATATTTAGGCATCGGTTAGCCATTTCTCAGCTTTTTGATTCAGAATTCCCCTGACATGATGAGGGGAGTGTACCATTAGGGGTGCCCCAGAGGTGACTTTTTGGGCTTCCTCAGTTAAAAGTGCTGTGGCCACTAGGGCTTGTAGACATGAGGGCCAGCCCCAACTGACAGGGTCTAGCAGTTTAGAATAATATCCCACTGGCCTTTGACTGCTTGCCCATTCCTGAGTGAGTACCCCATATGCTGTTTGATCAGAGGTGTTTACAAATAACTGAAATGGTCTCTCCAAATCCGGGAGACTTAGTACAGGGGCTTGAATTGAATCATGTTTGACTTTTTAAAAACTTTTGTCATTCACCTTTGTCCATTTTCTTAATAAATTATTTTCTGCCTCTGGCAGTAACAGTAGATTTGTAATTCAATTCTGCTCTGGGTCTCAATTTGCATATATTTAATAATAAGGACTCAAAATGGTTCACTTTTTGCTCCCATCACAAGTGCTGTTTCTCTACTAGGTTTGCACGTTTTTGGTAGGTGTTTAATTGTGGATATTTTTTTTTGGCTCTTGTATCTACTAAAAGTTCCACCTCCTCTCCATGGGGACCGATTTTTTAAAAATTATTTTTTCAAGGGCTCTTTCGATGGTATAGTCCCCAATACATACAGCCCTTGACACCCTTATTCGTTCTTTTGGAACATTTTTTCATCCCGTATCCTCTCTTTACAATTTTTTTTTTTTTTACTATGACCTTTCTTGTTACAGTAAAAGCAGGTTCGACTTAGTGAATTATTTCCTGCCTCATTTCCTTGTTTCCGTGGGGGTTTTCGTGTTTTCCCTCCCCCTTTCTTCCCTGGTGAGTAGGATACTTAATGTAGATTGTAATTCCATCCAAGTACACATACTTGGTCCGAGGAATTGATTTAGTGTCTCAGGTACCCCTATAGGATCTTCCAATAGTTTTCCCATCTCTTTTTCTAAGTTTCTTACCTCCCCTGTGTTCAAGGGAACATTTACAAATCCAGTTAATTCAGTCTGTTGTCCCGCTAATGGGACTTCCCTCAGGGGGTAAAGGGGAGCCTTTGTGTCATTATCTCCCTCCTCTCTGCTGATCCTATCGCTCCTGGTATTTCTTTGACTCCAGGGAGTCCTTTGAGCTATTGGAGTACCAGAAGGGGAGGGAGCAGAGACATTGGGGGGGGGGAGGGGGGGATCGCCTGTATTTTTTTGTATTATATGGAGGTGGGAGATTATCAAGGGATTCCCAGGTAACCTTTTTTGTTATCCTCATCCTCTTTTTCCTTGACCGTACATCCCGAGAATGGTTTATGCTGTTCTGTCCACAGAGCAGCACAGTCACATTCCTCTCTGTTAAATGGTTCTTTACAAGCATCCTAAGTGTTTAATGCCCCACAACTCCATTTTTTTCTTTACTTTTTCTTTTGTATAATTCCCTTGTGTCCCAACGTCATTCCCAAAGTGCTGCCCGGTGGTATTTCTGGCAACCTACTGGCCTTCTTTTTTCTTTTTTTTTTTTTTTATTTTATTTTGTTTTTAAGAACTTTGAACCCTTCGTGGGTTGTTTGGACTTAAAACCTTCCTCTTTCTTTGTCCTATTTTTACCTCAAAGGACTATCTTGAGGTATTTGTGCTTCCTCTTGTATTCCACCCGGATCCTGCCTCTCCTTGGGTCAGGATGGGAAGGAATTCTGCCTCTACCTGGGCTTGGGATGGGAAAAAGCAGCTTTTTCCCTCTTCCCCCGTGACTCCTGTGTTGCTCTCCAATCTTTCCCCCCCCCCAAGTCCCTCCCCCCAAGTCCCACCTCTGCCTGGGTTGGGATGGGAAAAGAACCTGGCCTCTACCTGGGTTAGGATGGGAAAAAGCAGCACTCGCTTCGTCCCTTCCCCGGCCGGGCCCCTGGCGGGAAACCAGAACCGCGGACAGAAGGACTCCACACTCGGTTCGTGGAAAAATCCACGTCTCGTTCAGCAAGCACACAGTCACCTCCACCAAACCAGACAGTCACTTACGGCTTCGACGCTCCTGTCTGGGTCTGCGTGCACAAGAATGACAGGTGATTTTGCCGTGGTCTTCCGGGGAGTTTTTTCCTTGCTCAGTCTATATCGTGAGGTACGTCCATGGGTCCTGAGAACCACTGAGGAACCGGGGCCGTGGGAGCGGGGCGCCTCCCTGAAATTGCAGTGCCTCTCAAGGCTCCAAGGATGTCCCAGGTTTCAGCACCAAATTATTATAAATGAGAAACAAAGTCTCGATATTTAGCAAAATTTAGATTGCTTTATTTGGTATAGACGGAGCAAACAGCGCTGGGGAACGTGAGGGGTCAGCGCCCACTCCACGCTCCGTCGAATGTTGGTTGGCAGCTCCTTTTTATAGGATGGTTCTCCTTGTAGTCTCGGGACAGTTTGCCAAGCAGCCATGTGGTCTTGGTAGATAAGGAACAGTAGACATGGGGGTCTTGTCTTAACAGCTAAGTTGCAATTGATTACACCAAGGCAGGAAATCTGGTAGTGCAAAATCTTTTAGGCTGCAATTGATTATACAAATGCAGGAAATCTGATTTTGCAATATCTTTCAGGCCGTGGGAAACCCCCGTTTTACAAACTGGTATCAGATACAATTTAATAAAAAATAATAATATTCATAATAGGGGGATTTAAACAAAATTATTTAATCATATGTATTTTCTCTGTCTAATGTCCATGCTTCATTTCAGACCTGAGTATTCTGGTTTATACAAACCCAGCTACTTTTATGATTGACACGAATCTTTTATCAATTATCACACATGGAACAGGTCTGGCTGGCTTGGCCTCCCAGGGGCTACCTGACAGGTCTGGCTGCCCATGGAATGTCCAGGGCTGCCTCTCATCAGTCTCTGGAGCACTGGGGCTCTGTGCCTTCCTTCCTAGGGAAAAGAACCGGCCTTCTTGTCCTTCCTGACCATGACCTAAATTGGAATTTGGCCTCCCAAATTCCATATATCCAAGGATTGCTCCCAGACAAAAGTAGCCAGGATAGACAGGTCAGGCTGGCCTGGTCCTGCGGTGAATTTCTCAGACTATGAGCAGAATTGGTTTATTTGCCAACATCTTGGAGAAAGTCCAGAGATCTCCTGGGATGGGGTTTGGAGGCCTCAAGCACATGACCACGATACAGGGACAAAGGAGCTCTGTGCTCAGTGGAGTGGAGGCGGAGGATGGTGGAGGAGAGCCCTGGGAGTGCCTGAAGGGTGGTTTCAGAGATGGTGGATCCTTTTGACATGGCAGAAAACAGCCAGAGATAGAAAAGATTAATGCCAAGGGCCGCTGGGGAGGGCCAGACTGGACCCAAGGAGAAAGGAATTTCTCTGCCAGGGCAGGGCTGTGGTGCAAGAAATCCCCCAGAAAGAGTGTGGAGCAGCCCAAGGCTTTGTGTGGCCAGGCAGAGGCAGGCAGGAGGCAGAGCTGGCAGCAAAGGAAGGGGCCAGCGAGGTGGGGCAGCCGGGGGCTGAGGACAGCCTGCAGGGACAGAGGGGCAGGGCATGGGCACCGTAGGACAGCCTGGGCTGCAGAGGGCACAGGGATGGGCAGCAGCTGAAAGGCCCTGCCAGAGCCAACTCCTGCAGCACTTTGGCCATGGCTGCTGGCCCCGGGAAGAGCCCTGAGCAATGAGGGAGGGACAGGATCTGCCTTGCCAGGGACTGGGGCTCAGGCTTTGGCCTTTGCATTCCTGAAACACATCCAGGTGAGCTCAGCACCAGGGACACCTTTCTATTTCTTGTCCCCACCTGCCATCAGTGCCTCCAGGGTTCAATGATTTTGAAATTGGAGACTTTAAAAAGTCCACTTTATTGTTTAAGAACATTTTCAATTTCATTTGTCTAAAATGGAGTTGCCATGAGCAAAGTGCACTTGTGTGGGGACCAGCAGGTCTGACTGCCCTGGGCACAGGGAGCCCAGTTTTCCCTCTGAGCTCCCCAGTGTGCAGGCTGAGAGCAATGCTGAAGATGAGGCAGCAAGACAAACCAGAGCTCAAAAATAAAGAAGCTGCGCCAAGATCCCCCCTAGGAAGAGAAGTCATATTGGTGAGATTCCCAAGAAATTAGACCAGAAATGACCAAGGGAAATCTGTCCCAGCTTGTCATTGCCTTCTTTCTACAGTCTCCAATGCCCGGAGTGAAGAAATGTCCAACAGCAGCTCCCGCAGCCACTTCCTCCTGCTGGCATTGGCAGACACGTGGCAGCTGCAGCTCCTGCACTTCTGCCTCTTCCTGGGCATCTCCCTGGCTGCCCTCCTGGCCAACGGCCTCATCATCAGCGCCGTAGCCTGCGGCCACCACCTGCACACCCCCATGTTCTTCTTCCTGCTCAACCTGGCCCTCAGCGACCTGGGCTCCACCTGCACCACTGTCCCCAAAGCCATGCACAATTCCCTCTGGGGCACCAGGCCCATCTCCTGTGCAGGATGTGCTGTACAGCTCTTTTGCTTGCTGTTCTTTACCACAGCAGAGTAGTATCTCCTGACCCTCGTGTGCTACAAGCACTACGTGTCCATCTGCACACCCCTGCACTAGGGGATCCCCCAGGACAGCAGAGCTTGTGCCCACATGGCAGCAGCTGCCTGGGCCAGTGGCTTTCTCCATGCTCTCATGCACACTCCCAGTCCATTTTCACTGCCCCTGTGCCGGGGCAATTCCCTGGGCCAATTCTTCTGTGAAATGCCCCAGATCCTCAAGCTCTCCTGCTCCAAATTCTACCCCAGGGAACTTGGCCTACTCATGGGTGGTACCTGTTTAGCATTTGCTTCTTCTGTATTCATTGTTTTCTCCTATGTGCAGATCTTCAGGGCCGTGCTGAGGATCCCCTCTGAGCAGAGATGGGATAAAGCCTTTTCCACCTGCCTCCCTCACCTGGCCGTGCTCTCCCTGTTCCTCAGCACTGTCATGTTTGCCTACCTGAAGCCCCCCTCCATCTCCTGCCCATCCCTGCATCTGGCACTGTCACTTCTGTACTCAGTGCTGCCTCCAGCCCTGAACACCCTCAGCTACAGCCTGAGGAACCAGGACCTGAAGGACACCCTGAGGACAATGATCACTGAGTGGTTTTCAGAAGCAATGAACTGTCATTCTTCTGCATAGCTGTTACTAAGTTACTCATTAATGCCCACTTTGTGTCCCGTATTTTTGCTGCTGACACAGGTGTTACACTTCTGAGAACTTGCTCGCACCAAAATCTTGGACTGTTCAGGCAAATATTTCAGTATTTGCCTTTCTAGTGTGACCCAGAGACTGCAGAAATGGGGAGCTCTAGTACAGTAAGTGTGTGCTGAAACAACAGAAAGAACTCTGTGTTGTCTTGTTTGCCTGACATCTTTCCTCCCTGACATCTCTGGAGCTGCAGGGTCGGTGCCTGTGGGCAGAGCAGGGGGAGAAGAGTCCCAGCAGAACAGCATTGCCAGGGAGCCCCAGGGCTTCTCCTGTGTAATCTCCTCTTCCTTCACTTCCACACTCCTCTTCAGAGCCCCTGTGCTGGTTTAAGGCCTCAGGGCTCTCTCAGCTTGGTCCCTGCCCTGCTGGGTGACTGTCCAGAGACTGCAGGCAAGGACAGGTTGTGGGCACTGCTGGGACAGAGTTGGGCTCTACAAGAGCATTTCCATGGTGCAAGGGCATGTCCCCGGAGCAGGGCCAAAAAGCTTCAATCTTCTTCCCAATTTGTTCTCAAGGATGTGCCCAACACAGTGCCCTGGAGAGGAAACCAGCAGTGAAGAGGAAAACGTGGCAGTGTTCAGGGTGGTGGCCCCCAGGTGTGCCCTTGCAAAGGCAGCGCTGCTTCCAGCAGTGGCCTCTCAGCCCAGGTCACAGAGGTTGCTCTTCCCTCCATGGTGGGACATCAAGTGACCGGGTCAGGAGTCTGTGTTTGCAGTGCAAGGACAAGACACAGCCCTGAGCATCCTCTGTGTGGGGTGGGGGTGGGGACGACGACGACATAAACCCAGGGAGCACAAACACCTTCAGCTCTTCCTGGAGTTTCCAGAGAGTAAGGTCCCCTGGGAACTCCTGAATGCAGGGCTGGGATGAGCTCCTGTGCCCAGAGCTCCCCGTGTCCATCCCTCCGGCTGTGGGGCACCTGGGGCAGGGGCAGGGCAGGGTGACACCAGCAGGGCTGAGCTCCCTGCCAGGCTCTGGCAGCGGCAGCAGAGCCCAGGGAGCCGCTGCCTGTGCTGCAATGAACTGTCTGTGTGTGTGCCAGGGAAGGACTCGTGTCCCTGGATGCCCCTGTGGCTGTGAGCGGGGCATGAGCCCAGCTCAGGGCTGGGCACCTGACAGAGCCCTGACATTGCTGGCTGTGCCCAGAAGAGAAGGCTTAGGAAAGGTGACCATGGTTAAACCTCTCTGTCCATCAAGTGACAGCCAAGTGTCTGTCACTGGCCCTCCTCAGTCAGACAACAGGAGAAAATAAGCTGAAAACCTGTGGGTCAACAGAAAGAGAGATTAATGGGGAGGGCAGGGCAAGGAAGTAAAAAGCAAAGGCCAAATGCAGAAGCAAAGAAAACCACAGGGAGGCAAGAATTCAGTAGATGTAGTGGTTGCTTTGGAAGACAAACGTATTAATAGAGAAAATTCAGAGACCATCTGACGCCCTCCCTTGCCCTCAGTTTATTGCTGCCCTTGACATCGCATGCAATGGGAGAGCCCTTGGGTCACCCCAGCCAAGCTGTCCCCTCCCTGTGCCCTAAGGAACACTTGCCCATCCCCAGCCCATTGGTTGGGGGTTGCAGAGACAGCCTGGGCAGAAGTCAGGGCAGGGTGGGCAGTGGCAGGGCAGAGCCAGGGGGGCAGCGAGATGGGAGTGTGCAGCCTGCAGGGGCACAGCAGCAGCTGTGGGACAGTGCAGGACAAGCTGTGCTGGACATGGCCAAGGGCCCTGGCAGGGCTGGCAGTGCCCAGGAGAAGCCAAGTCTTGGTGCCCTGGGGCACAGCAGCGTCTGTGCCACCAAGGGCTGGGAGGAGACACCTTGTCCTGAGCCACTGGGGCCTCCTGGCACAGCCCCAGCAAGGCTGGGCACTGTCACCCCCTTGTCCTGCCCTCAGCATCCTCCCCTGCCCCACACCCCGGTGGCCTCAGGGATCTGCTGGCATGAGTCCCTGGGGAGCCTTGGTCAGGAATGGCCCTGGGGGGCTCCTGAATGCTTCCAGGGACTGCAGGTTTTTCAAAGGACCTTGGCCTTTGCTCTTGCCTTGGAGTCTCTGAGAGCTTCCTACAATCCTGGTCTTCAATTATCTGCTCTAATGAGTCCCTTGAGATTCTTAGTCATTACCAACACTCAGTGGGGCTCATTAATGCTTCAGGGTACTTCAGATTTTTCAAGTACTAGGTGTTTCCCTTTTGATACCGACTCCAGGAGAGGTTTGTGCAATCTTGACCTCCAATTATCCACTTTAAGGAGTCCCTTGATTGCTCTGTATGGACACTGGGGGGGGGCGCTCATTAATGCTTTGAGATAACCAAGGTATTTTAAGGTACTTTGCATTTTCCTTCCCACACTGAGTCTCTGTGAGGATTTTGTGCAATCCTGGCCTCCAATTCCCTCCTGCAAGGAGCCCATGAGCAGCCTGTGCTGCAGCTGGACCTCAGTGGGACCCATTAATGCCTCCAGACCCTTTGCATTCTTTTTCTGACTTGGACTCCTGGAGAGGTTTCTGCAGTCTCCTCTCAGGCCCTGAGGCTCAAGGGCTCAGCTCCAAATGCACCACGGGGCTCATCAGGATAAAGCAAGTCCTAACAAGCCATGGCTCTGCCTTGATTTCCCTCTGCTCTGCTACAGTTCATTGGAAAGGTTTCCTACTATACTAATTCATCAGTACATCAAAGAGCTTCTAATAATGATGCATTCTCATTTCTAAGGGTGTACTTTATTAAATTTCTCTTTAGACAAGAGGTGATTGCAGCATTGTGTGATGGATATTGCTCCAGGGTGTCTCCTAAGGAGGTCTGGCCTGCTCAGAGAAGCTGTGCCTTGAGGTTTGACCCGGTGTGGACAACCTTGCTGCACATTCCCCAACCGCATCCTGTCTGTCCTGACTCAGCTGACACCCCTGCTTTGCTTGGAGAACTGGCTGCACACACCCTAAGAAGGGTTTTCCTCTTTGTTTTTTTTTTTTTTTTTACACCAACCTACAACAGTTTTGATTGCTCCAAAAAACGAAAAGTTCCCCACTGAAAACAGACACCCTCCTCAAGTGTGTGCCAAGCCCCAGGCAGCACCAAGACCATTCCAGAGCTGCCCCGCCCAGCTGTGAGGGTGGATTAGCATCCCAAGGTGCCCTGGGCCATTGCAAGGGACTGTTGCCATGGACACTGCACTGACCCCCACTAGTGGGTTTGGGTGCCAGGGCAACCCTCATCAGTTCAAGTTGCCATGGAAACCACCCCAAGGAGCCATTTGTGCAGTCAGGTTCCATGGGCACTTGCATGCAGACCTGTTGTGTCCTCAGCTGCCATGGCAAGCCTGAGGACAAAGCGGTGCCGGGGCTGGTCCAGCTTGAACTGCACTGACACTCATTGATGCAGTCAGGTGCCATGGCAACAGTCACAGAGACCCCTTCCTCAGTTTGGTGCCACGGCAGCCAACGCCTGGAGCCATTGTGATGGCTGCTTGTCATGGAAACCTGCCCTGGGCCCCTTGCTCAGGGCTGCTGTCACTGCCCAGAGCCAGAGGGGATCCCTCGCTGGGGGCTTGTGCCATGGCCACCTGCCCTGTGCCGCGCTGGCTGGGCAGGCGCAGCAGGACCAGCAGCAAACCCCAGGGCCAGGGCCAAAGGCCAGCTCAGCCAGACAGAAAGGTCAGCTGGGCACTGTTTCCATGGCAAGCCTCACTGGGACAGGACACCTGGGTCACCTGGCATGGCACTTGCCATGGAAACCCCTTGTAGGGCCTGATGCCACGGACGCTGGCACCGAGACGCTGCTGGGGTCGGGTGCTGAGCACAGGCTCCATCACACGCAGATGGTTTTGCTCTTGCTGAGCTTGCACAGAGCCAAGGCCTTTCCTGCCCCTCGTCCAGCCACGCTGGGGAGGGGCTGGGGGTGCAGGGGAGCTTGGGAGGGGACACAGCCAGGACAGGTGACCCCAACTGACCCGGGGGAGATCCCGGACCATGGGACATCATGCTCAGCGTATAAAGTGGGGGGAAGAAGGCAGAAACCAGGGGACATTTGCAGTGGTGGCGTTTGTTTTCCCAGGTAACTCCTAGGCACGATGGGACTCAGTTTCACCAGTGGCCAGGGTCAGCACCAAAGACACAGACACCAGCTGAAGGAATTGCGTAATTTATATAACGCAAAACTGCAAAGAATCACAACAGTAGAAGCTCAGCAATGCACCCAGACATCACTCCCAAGAAGTGCCCGCAGTGACTAAGAAAGATCCATCAGCAGTTCCCCCCAGACTTTACCATCACCCAGATGCACACATCAGCTGGGGGAAGCTGTCACAGCCAAGGACTGCAGAGCCACTCCCGGACACTGGGAATTCCTGCAGGTGCCTCCAGCCACAGCTGAGGCTTCCAGCCCTGCTGAGAGATGGCCCAGCTCTGATGGCGTTGAACAGAGAATCTGACAGCACTCCTAGTGCAGGAACATGGGTTTAAGTCTCCTGTTTGGTTCCTCCCAACGCCTGGCCAGGGTTCAAGGAGGAACCAAGGGAGTTCACTTGGACCAAACACCCCCAAACAAGGCCAGGTGGGACCTTGTTGGATTTCTAAACGCTGAAAGGTAAATCCTTGTATCACCAATGCACAGATACAGAGATCGTATTGCTAAAAATGCCTCATTGATGAGCAGTTAAAAATATAACATTTGCTTGGAAGGTGCATCTAGAGGTCAGCTTTGGCTCAGGGCCTGATGTTCGGGCCTTGGTACTTCAACCAGTGCTTTGACCAAGGCATGAACTACAACCTCCATAACAATTCCTTCAATAATGGATTCTTGGATTTAGGCATGAGGCACAAAGGCATCACCTCTTGTTCTTCAATTAAGCATTAATTGAAGAACAGTTCATTACTCAGAGCTGTAATTTGCAACTCTTTTAAAACATGCCTAATTAGTTGCTCTTCTCTGTTGTTTCTCAAATCCCCACTTTCTCTTGAGACTGTGTCTCTCTTGAGACAAGTCTCAGTGCTCCATTTCCCAGCACAAAGTGTCACAACAACTCTAACATGGAATCATTACACACCAAGGGCTCACACTGCAATGTTTGCAGTGACTGCCACAAATGCATTTCACAGCAGCCTCCAATTTGGCAGGCATGAAGGCAATCTCAGCAAGAAGAATTTTCTTCTTTCTGCCACTCTTCTACTGCTCTTCCTATTGAGGTGATTCCTGATTGCTGCACTTCAGACTCATCACTGATAGAAGTGCAACATTCCTGTCCCGTCATAGCCCAGGCTCCTCCTTGCCCAGCAAGCAGATGATCCAAGGCCATGAGGTTCTGTAGAGCCCCATTTGTGTTTGTTGGAGCTCACAGGATGTGCTACTGGATATTTGCACAGTACCCTTTTCTACTTCTTCAAATAATCCATGTAGCTCATTAATGTGAACTCCATAGGACGAGGCAGTGCTCATGGGGCACAGGGTGAACCAGAGTCTTTGGCTTTCTGAGACCAAAGGCACTCTGTGTGGGGAAAAATGTTCTCTCGGCCCAAACTCTTCCTTCTGCTTGTTGCTGAAGTACCCCCAAGGGAGGCATCAACACTGCCTGAAAAACAGGACCCAAACACATTGAGGGAAGCCTTTACAGGCATTGTCTCTGCACATCCAGCAGGTCCCATTCCCAGTACCAAAGGTCTGATTTCCCATTTCCCACTGTGGGCTGCTGATGCATCCAGGGCTCCTCCCTGTGCTCCTCTTGTGTCCCCCGTGCCTTTGGGCCACAGCAGTTTCACAGTGGCCCTGCAGCTGGCAGTGCTCTAACACTGACCCTGACCAGCTCCAGCACCCCAAGTTCTATGGACATTGGGAGTGATGGCAAAGCACAGAAATCCTTTCACACTGGGGCCTCTAACTGCAACAGGGTTCAGTTTCTACTGAAGGGAAATCTTAGTGAACCCTGTGAAGCTGATCATTGTATTCCTTTTTTGCACAGCACAGTTTTCTTTAACTGTCCCTGCACTGACTCTGTTAGGAGTCAGAGCCCATGGACAGAGCTCTGGCCACCCCACAGGGTGGGCCCTCCAAGGGACCCCCATTCCTCCCAACATTAGTTGAGGACATACCCAGCAATTACTTACATGGAGTATTTTGGCTACTAAGATCTTTACATTTTCAGAACAATTTCAGGACTAATCCCTGATGAAACTCTACAGGTGTTTCTGGCAAACAAAGATTCTGGCTGACTCTCAAGACACAACTTACAGACATAAGCACTACTTTAGTGACAAGGTGACTCGTTCTTTTTCCTCAGTCTCATCCGGGTTAGGAACAGTAATTCCACTGTCCATGCAGCTGGTGCCCATTTAATTCCAGAATAATGTCCCGAGGGACCTTTGCTGTTCAGCTTTCCCGCGCTGTCTGTGGGTAACAAGGCTTGCTGGGGTCCTTTCCCCTTTGGCTGGAGAGGTGCCGGGTCCCAGGCCCTGAGGGACCCCCAGGCTCCTGGCTGGAATTCGTCTGGAAGTGCCTCAGTGTCACATCAGCCTTCACATGGAGCCCCGTGGATCAGAGCATTTCCCAAACGGGACCCTTGGGGCAAACACGCAGATGTGGTCTGGCACGATCTCTAAAACAATATCCCAAAACATCCACTTGTTCTCACATAGAGCACTTGGCTGCAGGGACATATTGCCAGGTTCCAGCATTCCAACAGTCTTGTCTTTCCCCAGAGCTGTTCCTGCAGCTGGCTCGGGAGGGCCACTTGGCCTCTCCACCCACACTTTGGCTCCATTATTAGGACTGCTGCATCCAAAGCCTTGATCTCCACAAACAGTGCTGATCTGAGCTGGATCTCCTTCCTTCACTGATGTTTGGAAAGCTGGAAGATCAATAATGGTGCTACTGTGCCACAGGGCTAAATCATCCAATCGTGTTCACTATTGCTGAAAAGGATTACTTTGATTTCTCCTTGACAATCTGCATCAATTCCTCTTCCCATGACGTGAACCCTTTGCAAGGCCAAGCTCCAGTGAGCAGTTCCCCAAACAAAGTGTCCTGGAGGAATCTGAACTCCTCTTTCCGTATTGATAACTCTCATTTGCTTCTGATTTATCCTAATTAATTCCAGTGCATCACAGTCCAGCCCTGCAGCCTCTGGGGGACCCTGTCAGGGACCATGGCACCCAGAACAATTTCCCAGGAAGTCCAAGTCTCACTGGCCATGGTTGTATTTGCAAACCAGGAGCAGCCATGCACATCCAGGGCCTTTCCATTTCCCAGTGGGCCCATTGCTAAGGGTAGGGAGCACATCTGGGAGTTGGCTTCTCCATTGGGACAGCTTCTCAGCTCCTCATTTTTTCAACTGCTCTTTTAACAAACATTCATCTGTCCAACCAATGCCGCAGCTTGTGGATAGCCTGCTGTTTGAAAAACCCAGCAGTCTTAATCACTGTGTTTTCCACACTAACAAAAAACACATTCCACATCACAGGGTCAGCAAACCCCATGAAAGCAGCCAATTTCATCCCTTCCTCCTGTATTCATTATAAACAGTCTCACAAAGTTTGCCGTGACATTGATGTCCTTGTTAAAGCTTTTCTGTAGGGTATTCAGTGTTACATCCCTGAGCAACCAAAGCTAACACATGAGTACTGTCAGCATTATTTCACAATATTATTATTATTATTATTATTATTATTATTATTATTATTATTATTATTTATATAAAAATAAAAATATTATTTCATGACATGTAAGATATGCGTACACATATGTAGATATAACACAGTAACATTATTATATCACAAGCACAATGAAATTCAAGCTCAAGATTAAAACTTTTTCTGAGTCTCCATGTGGGAGTGTTCCAACACAAATTGTTCCTTCTGTTGCTGCTGTTTCCAATATGCTCTTAACAAAATCCCTCCTCATCCTCCCAAACCCACAAGTTCTTTTCCTTTTTCCATATGCAATTTTGGGATGCATTTGAAGACACCCACTGGTTCAGCCTCTTTTAACTCACGGCTCCACTGCTCCCACGGTGCTCTGACCTCAGCCCACTCCTGAGACACATAACTCTAGGGAAGGGCTTCGCATCCAGCAATTTCCAACGGGACGGACTACTTACATTTACATTTTAAAAGTGACATTTTGTTGTGATCCAGCCAGAATACGCCACTTTGCTTTTACCAGTGGGCAAGGTCAGCACCAAAGACACAGACACCAGCTGAAGGAATTGCTTAATTTTCTAAAGTTCAAAGCAGCAAAGAATCACAGAAGGAGAAGCTCAGCAATGCACCCAGTCCTCACTCCCAAGAAGTGCCCGCAGTGATTAAGAAAGATGCCTCAGCAGTTCCCCCCAGACTTTACCATCACCCAGATGCACACATCAGCTGGGGGAAGCTGTCACAGCCAAGGACTGCAGAGCCACTCCTGGACACTGGGAATTCCTGCAGGTGCCTCCAGCCACAGCTGAGGCTTCCAGCCCCGCTGAGAGAGGGCCCAGCTCTGACAGCACTGAAGAAACAAACTGACAGCACTTCTAGTGCAGCAACATGTGGTTTCATTCTCCTCTTGGCTCACACCCAGAGCCTGGCCAGGGCTCAAGGAGGAACCCAAGGAGTTGGCTTTGACCAAACACACCCCAAACAAGGCCAGATGTTGGATTTCACGGCCTTGTTCGGCTTCTAAATACACAAAGGTCAATCCACCTTTCACTCATGAGTGCATACATCTATCACAGCGCTCATGTCCGTGCATAGTTTGGTCATGTGTGGATACAAAGATAACATTTGGTTGGAAGGTTCATCCAGAGATCCCCTTTGGCTCAGGGCCTGGTGTTCAGCCCTCAGTCAGGGCCTCTTGTCCAGCCTTTGGTACTTCAGGCATGCGATTTACTGCTGGGCTTGACAGTGCTGGGTGAACAGCAGGACTGCATGAGCTCTGAGGTCTTTCCCAACTGGAAGGATTCTGTAATTCCAGGATTGCATCTGCTGCATTCAGCTAGGTCCATGTTAGCAGCATTCCTTGAGTCCAAAAGGCCCCTCTTGGTCAGCCCTTGTGGCCTAAGGCTCCAGCTCCTTTAGCTCCTGCTGCTAAGCTGCTCATGCTGAACGAGAGGGCTCAGGGAGAAGAAGAATACAGCTCATGCAATTCCTTCTGGGACGCTGAGAGGGGAGGGTGTGGCACCAGGAGCATTGTTTGCTGTGGCCTCCTCTCTACCCTTCAGGCCCTTCAGTGCTTTGAAGCAGCCAAGAGCTTTCTTCAAGGGTGCAAGGAAGCAGCTGTTCCTGCTCCCAGCTCTGGCTCTTCCCACTCTCTGACCTTGACTGGTTTTGTCCCTCTGGCTGTGCCCTCTGCTCCCCCTGTGCTTGGTGGCTGCTGCCCAGGACTGTGGCACTGGCACACATCAAGGGCTCCAGCCCCTCCTTTCTCTGCCCTTGCAGCTGCCTGCTCACAGCAGCCTTTTCCACCTGGAAGCTCCCCATGGAGAGGGAGTCCCCACCTCTGTTCCCTGCACAACCTCCAGGATGCCAGCGCTGCCATCTCCAGTCCCTGCTGGCACTGAGGGCTCCCAGGTGCCCCAGGCTGCTGTGACACCACTGCACACGGCAGGAACAGTGCCAGGGGCTGTGCTCAAAGTCAGGTCCATGTGCTGCTGCTGCTGCTGCTGCTGCTGCTGCTGTGGGTGTTGTTTTTTTCCAGCCCTGCCCAAAGTCAGGGATCAGATCCAGGCACTGCTGCTGCTCCCTCGGGATCAGCCACAATTTGGCTGTTGCTGTCAGTGCCAGCAGAAGCGGTGGCTGGAGCAGCGGGTGCTGACAGTGCCCCAAGCACACACAGGGGTCCCTGGGCTGGGGGTTGGGAGCTGGGAGGCAGCTGCCCCTTCTTCTCCCTCTGCCCCTTCTTCTCCCTCTGCCCCCACAGAGCTGGGCCAGGCACAAGGGGGGGCAGCACAGCAAACAGGGAGCCTGCAAGTCTCTTCCAGCCCTGTCTGCTGAGAGTTTGGCCCTTGGAGCTCCAGGTGGACAAAGGCAGCTGCTCCTGGTCCCTCTGTGTGTCCCTGTGTTCAGCTGTGCTGCTCCATCAGTCCGTGCCCAGCAATGGGAAAAGCCTCAGGCCTGCAGGGCCAGGAGCTGCTGGGCTCTGCCTGGGCAGCTCAGCCAGCGGGAAGGAGCTGCTCCACACGGGAACCAGGAGCGAAGGACACTCCTGTTTTAGGAGAGGATTTCTGTTCTAGGAAAAACAAAAAACATAGAAAAGGAAAAAAAAAACACAGAAAACATGTGAAAGATACAAACAAAACAACATGTTAGTGAAAAGTAGTCCATAGCTTTGGATAAAGGGGCAACCGATCTTTTTAAAACAAGGACTAAGTTATTTACTTTAGAAACGTGCTGATGGTATGGATCCATCTTACTGACCTCAGCAGCCTATTTAAAACGATGTTGGGGTTTATTTCCAATATTGTTATTTTCAATTGTGGTTGAAGCAAGAGGAAATTGCTTTGTGCCCTGCCAGCTCCAAGCAGGACTGGGAAACTAAACTCTGTCAAACCCCAAATCCTTTTTGAAGATGCCCTTCCTTCTCACCCTTCAAATGAGGTGCGCTGTTCCCTTTGAAATTGTCAGTGATTTCTTCAAGATGGAAAGACCCACTTACAGCTTTTTGCTCTGGTTTGGAAGTGCAGAAGGGCACTCCATCCATCAGCTCCAGACTGCACTGCCTTAGGAACACGACCCACTCGCCAGGTTTTGCCCACTCGTGGCACTTCTAGAGGAGGAAGAAATTGCACAATTGCTACGGCACAATTCCAGACAAAAAGGAATGGAGACAGACAAAACATCCTGTGGAGATCCAGGCGTTCAGCTGGGACCGTGGAGAGTTTGGGTTCTTGCCAATTGGGTGTGTGTCCCTAACTGCAATCTCTTGGCCTGCAGGAGAGTCTCCCTCACCTGCAAAAGCAGAAAGCTCAGGCGGTGTGCTGGGAACGGGCTCGTGTGATGCAAAGCTCTCAGAGCCCTGTGAGGGCAGAGCGGGCCCAGCCATGCCCAGGGCTGAGCCCAGCAGAGCCCTGGCACGGCCCAGAGCTGCCTCAGCATCCGCAGAGCCCGGCTGCAAGGAGAGAACCCAGAAACCACCCCTCAGCTGAAGGCTCCTGTCCCCCTTGTCCCAACCACGAGCAGTGCCCAGGCCATGCTGCCTGTGCCCAGAGCTGGGCACAAACCTCCCAGTCACTGCTGCCTCTGGGAGCAGAGCACGAGGGCAGGACACGTGCCCAGCCTGCAGCCAGCCATGGCACATCCAGCCCCTCAGCAGCTGCCCAGAGCCAAAAAGCACCTAGGCAGCCCACTGAAGAACTCCTTGCATCTACTCCAGCAAAGGGGAACCTTTGGTTGCCAGCCAGGGGCCAGGCCATGCCCAGATCTGGGAGCATCCCCCTGGCTGTGGACTCACCTGCACACTGGGCGTGGAGCGTGTCTTTGAAGAAGGTGCCAGAATCAAAGTCCATCATCTCCTGCTGCCAGTGGCCAGGTCAAGGAAGAGGCTGTCTTCCTTGAAGCTGTCCTTGCAGCAGCCCCACCTGGTACAGCTTCTCCAGGGGCTGCTGCTCCTTCCCTGGGGGCCAGACCAGGCTGTCAGTGTTCTGCCCAGGGACTCAGCCATCACTGAAGCAGGACAAGTAAAACCAGGATGCATGGTGGCCGCCAGTGCTTGCAAGACCAGCTCAGCTCCAGAACGGACGTTCCCATCTGATGACCCCTGCTCCATGGTACAGGCAGGAGAAAAAAGTCTGTGTTTCTTTGCTTCTTATCACCAAGACACATGTGGAGCTGTTTGATCCAGGCTCCCGGATCAAACGGTGCCTGTGAATCTCTCCCATCTTCTAGGGCAGGTGAACACCCTGCAGCCAGGGGTCATAGAAGAGATCTTCCAAAGATGGCCTGTCCATGGAGTGCATACATAAACACCATCTGATAACATCTTGGCACTCTGGGGAGAGAAACCACAAATCACCGGTCAGCTGGAGGAGGATCCTGTTCACTTTGCCCCACTGTTCCCGTGCCCAGGCTCTGCTGGATCTGCTCAGAGCTGGGCCTGAGCTTTGCAGTCAATTCCCTGTTTTGGAGGAGAGCAGGAGAGCAGGACATGTGCCACATCCCAGAGATGAGGATTCACCTTGAGAGAGCCCTCGTGGGAACATGAGCTGGCCCCAGACGATGTCCCGGCCCTTCTTGAACGGGTGCTTCCCGCAGACCATCTGGTACAGCAGGATACCCAGGGACCAGACCGTTGCTGCCTCGCCGTGGTAGCATTTCAGGTGGGTCCACTCTGGGGGGCTGTAGGACCGTGTCCCTATGGAATACAGATGGAGCTCATCACGGGGATGCTGCTGCTCCCAGCGCCTCGCCTCAGCATCCCTGGGATTGGGGGGACCGCACCAGTGGCACAGGAGTGACCCGCTGCCTCGTCACCAACACCTGACTCCGGCGTACAAAAAGGAGGGACGGAAAAGAAACCACTGGTGTTGGGAGAGGGCAGCAGAAGCCCTGGGAAGGCCCAACCATGACACCCAGAAGAAAAACCCACCCAGGGGTGGGAAAAACCCACTCTCCTCTCTGCTTGCATTGCCCCCAATAAACATTAACAAGCCAAGGCAAACAGGGGCAGCAAAGCAGTCCAAGCCCTTCCTCGCCTGCACACCAAACGGAGCCGTGCACGGGTCTGAGCCCCCTCTCTTGCTCCCCCCAGGGGGTTTGTGTCGGGCTGGCTGCCCCAGCTCCAGCCACGGCTGAGTGGGTGGTGAATGCCGTTGGCAGGGCTGGGAGCTGGCTCCCCTCTGATCCCCACTCAAAAGCAACTTTTGGTGCAGGAGAAGCAATCCCATGACCTGCAGCAAAGCGGGGAATCCAAGCGGGGTGCCACAGTCAGGCTGGGCCATGAGATGCCCAGGGGCATCCCCCAGGCTGGGCTCACCTGCAAACTGGGTGTAGAGTGTGTCCTGGAGGAAGGTGCCACAGCCAAAGTCAATCAGTTTGGCCTGTCCGGTGGCCAGGTCGATGAGGATGTTGCTAGGTTTGATGTCGCGGTGCAGGACCCCGCAGCTGCTGCAGTGCCGCACGGCCTCCAGCACCTGGCGGAACAGCCCCCGCGCCTCCTCCTCCGGCAGGGAGCCCCGAGCCACGATGAAATCCAAGAGGTCCTGACATGGCTCGGGACGCTCCAGCACCAACAAGACGCAGCTGGGCAGCTCAAACCACTCCAGGAGCTGAATTACTCCACGGAACCCAGTGGACACCTTGTCCAGCAGCACGACCTCCAGGGGCGCACGGGCGCCGTTGGGCTGCGCGAGGACCACGATGCCGTCAGTGGGGCTGAGGCCGTGCCAGGGCTCTGGAACGCCTCAGCCAGCCCGGGATGCTCTGCATCCCCCGCTCAGCCCACGCCCGCTCTCCTTGCAGGGCTCCCGGCGGCTCCCAGCCTGCCGGGCCCCGGCTCCCCGCCGCCCGCAACGCCCCGGCTTCTGCCGCTGGCCCCGCTCACTCACCAGCTCGCCCCAATGGCGGATGCGATCCCGCCGCACGCATTTGATGGCCACCTGCGAACCAAGGGGCAGCAGCGGGCTCAGATCGCCGCCCGGCCCGCCGCGCCCCGGCCTCCTCCTCCGCCCTCCATCTCTTCCTCTTCCTCCTCCTCCTCCTCCTCCTCCTCCGCCCGCCGCCGGCCCCGCCACTCACCGGGGCGCCGTCCGCGAGCCGGGTCCCCGAGAAGACGCTGCCGAAGCCGCCGCTGCCCAGCAGCGAACCCAGCCGGTACCGCTCCGGCAAGGCCCCCTGCGCCTTCCCTGCGGGCGACACGCGGCCGTCAGCGCTCGGCCCGGGGCCACACACGGCCCCCGACCGCCCCCCGACCGTCCCGGGCCGGGCATCCCCACCCGCCCCGGGCCCTGGCGGCTCGGGGCCGGCGGCCGCGCTGCCGAGCGGCGGAGCTCGGGCCGGGGAAGCCGCAGCGGAGGCGGCGGGAGCGGCCGCGCCGCGTGTGTCCTCAGCGGGCCCCTGGAGGAGCCGGGGCCGGGGCCGGGGCAGGGGCCGGAGCCGGGGCAGGGGCCGGAGGCGGGGCCGGAGCCGGGGTAGGGGCGGGGGTCGGGGCCGGGCTCGGGGTCGGGGCCGGGACCGGGCTCGGGTTCGGGCTCCGGCCAGGCAAAGCCAAAGGGCAGCGATGCTGCCCCAGCCCCAGGCACTGATGCCCGCCCAGCACCGCCACAGCCACGAAAGCCAAAGCCGGGCAGAGGCGAGCCCGGGGTGGGACGGACGGGGCAGGTGACGGGGCAGCCCCGCCCGAGGCCGGGGGCGGGCCGGGGGCATGGCCCGGTCCGGCAGGGGGAGAGGGGGAGACGACGGGGGGGTCTGGGGAACGGAGCCCGGGGAGAAGGGATAGAATGAACAAGAAAGAGAGTAAGAGGGCTTGTAGACTCGCTGCTGCTGCTGCTGCTGCTTCTGCCGCTGCTGCCGCTGCTGCCGCTGCTGCTGCTGCCGCTGCTGCTGCCGCTGCTGCCGCCGCTGCTGCCGCTGCTGCCGCCGCTGCCGCCGCTGCTGCCGCTGCTGCCGCCGCTGCCGAAGCGCCGGGGCCGTTTGTCCGCGTGTCCGCGTGTCCGTTCCCCGCTCGCCCCACACGCCCCATGCCCGAGCCCCGCGCGCCCCGGGGCAGCCCCTGAGTCTGTCCAAACACGGGAACTTTGCCCTGTTCAGCCAAGGCCCAGAGTCCTGACTCCCGCACAGTGACACAGCAATCCCCTCGCTCGCTGCTGTGCATTGGCCCCGCTGAGGCTCACACACTGCCGCCGGGGCACGTTCCCTGGCTGGAGGATTCCTGCCCCACCCAAGCACTGCCCTTATGTCTCCAGCATTGCTTTCCAACAAAGCCACGGGAAGGCAAACTCTCTGCAGCTCATGGTACTTTACAGTGTCTAAGACTCACAAGTCATCGACCAGGAATTGTAAGGGAATGCAGCCCTGACTGCAGCCCTCCCAGAGTAGATGACAAAAAGAATCTAAAACGGGGAAATGCAGGTGAACTGGGTGAACTTTGTCTGAAAGAAGGGTCATTTTTTCTAATAATTTCTAGTCCATTCCCTCTGCTTTTATGCTTCTTACAAGGCCATTTGCATGCCAGATTCCTCATCAAAGGAGAACCCTGAGCTTGTGGAACTGCGTGTCTGTTCCTCTGCAGGGACACTCAGGGTGAGACAGGATGCAATTTTGAAGCAATTGTGTTAAAGCAAAACCAGTTATTAAGTAGAGATTGATGTCCTTGCCCCAAACCAACAACCGTGGGCAAGTCCCTTTGGCTCAGCCTGGAGCAGTGACCTTGAGGGGTGTCCCCACTGCAGGGAGGAAGGCCCCCGCCCCTCCAAGGAGGGAAATGTTGGGACACGCTGCCGTTAAAATCTGGCACGGGGCTCTTCCAGTCTGAAGTGCTGCCCTGTCAGGCAGATGTGCCCAGGCTGTGCCAACTCAGCAGCTCTGCAGAAGTTCTCAGCGGTGGCACTTGGTTGTTCCTTTCTCTGGGCATTTTACCAGCTCTGCCACAGCTTCAGCTCCCTCTCAGGATGTTGATCTTGGGGATGGAGGAGTCAGGCTGGTTTCAGCACTGTTGACCCCAAAAGCAGCGTGATCCCCTTCTTCATTTCCCACCGGGAGCTTTGCAAACAGAGTCTTGTTGGAGTTGTTTGAGCCCATTCCAGGCAGAGCCTCCTGCTGCAGCAGGAACTGCCTTTCCTGTGCCATGGCCAGGGCAGATCCCGCTGCAGGAAAAGGCCCAGGCCAGCCCCAAAACAGGGAGGGCCTCGGGCACAAGTGCAGAGTGCCGTGGTGGCACCTGTGCCAGGGAGAGCCTGAGACACCAAAGGCACCTTGGCAGCAGCAGCTGCTTCCAGGGCATGGCCACAAGCCTCCCTTGGCAACCCGGCCTGGTGGCCACCACTGCAGAGCTGCAGCTTCAGGGGTCATTTCTGGCTGGGCTCTGCAAAGCCACTCGTGCTCCAGGAACCCGACTGGGAAGCAATTGGCCCCAGCACCTTGGGGACAAGATATTAATGGCAAAACTCTTCATCCCTGCAGGGGCAGGAGAGGGACAGAGGAAAGGGAAGAGCCAGGCCCAGGGGACATGACTGCAATGGTGGTGGCTGGGAGGTCGGTGCCACTGCAGCAGCCTGGCTGGCCCTCAGCAGACATTCTGGCCACAAGAGTTGTGAGCAGCTCTTGGCCCTGCAGGGCTGAGGCTTTTCCCCTTTGGTGGGCACAGACTGATGGAGCAGCACAGCTGAACTCCTCCTGGCACTGTTCCCTGCCGTGTGCAGTGGTGTCACAGCAGCCTGGGGCACCTGGGAGCCCTCAGTGCCAGCAGGGACTGGAGATGGCAGCGCTGGCATCCTGGAGGTTGTGCAGGGAACAGAGGTGGGGACTCCCTCTCCATGGGGAGCTTCCAGGTGGAAAAGGCTGCTGTGAGCAGGCAGCTGCAAGGGCAGAGAAAGGAGGGGCTGGAGCCCTTGATGTGTGCCAGTGCCACAGTCCTGGGCAGCAGCCACCAAGCACAGGGGGAGCAGAGGGCACAGCCAGAGGGACAAAACCAGTCAAGGTCAGAGAGTGGGAAGAGCCAGAGCTGGGAGCAGGAACAGCTGCTTCCTTGCACCCTTGAAGAAAGCTCTTGGCTGCTTCAAAGCACTGAAGGGCCTGAAGGGTAGAGAGGAGGCCACAGCAAACAATGCTCCTGGTGCCACACCCTCCCCTCTCAGCGTCCCAGAAGGAATTGCATGAGCTGTATTCTTCTTCTCCCTGAGCCCTCTCGTTCAGCATGAGCAGCTTAGCAGCAGGAGCTAAAGGAGCTGGAGCCTTAGGCCACAAGGGCTGACCAAGAGGGGCCTTTTGGACTCAAGGAATGCTGCTAACATGGACCTAGCTGAATGCAGCAGATGCAATCCTGGAATTACAGAATCCTTCCAGTTGGGAAAGACCTCAGAGCTCATGCAGTCCTGCTGTTCACCCAGCACTGTCAAGCCCAGCAGTAAATCGCATGCCTGAAGTACCAAAGGCTGGACAAGAGGCCCTGACTGAGGGCTGAACACCAGGCCCTGAGCCAAAGGGGATCTCTGGATGAACCTTCCAACCAAATGTTATCTTTGTATCCACACATGACCAAACTATGCACGGACATGAGCGCTGTGATAGATGTATGCACTCATGAGTGAAAGGTGGATTGACCTTTGTGTATTTAGAAGCCGAACAAGGCCGTGAAATCCAACATCTGGCCTTGTTTGGGGTGTGTTTGGTCAAAGCCAACTCCTTGGGTTCCTCCTTGAGCCCTGGCCAGGCTCTGGGTGTGAGCCAAGAGGAGAATGAAACCACATGTTGCTGCACTAGAAGTGCTGTCAGTTTGTTTCTTCAGCACTGTCAGAGCTGGGCCCTCTCTCAGCGGGGCTGGAAGCCTCAGCTGTGGCTGGAGGCACCTGCAGGAATTCCCAGTGTCCGGGAGTGGCTCTGCAGTCCTTGGCTGTGACAGCTTCCCCCAGCTGATGTGTGCATCTGGGTGATGGTAAAGTCTGGGGGGAACTGCTGATGGATCTTTCTTAATCACTGCGGGCACTTCTTGGGAGTGAGGACTGGGTGCATTGCTGAGCTTCTCCTTCTGTGATTCTTTGCTGCTTTGAACTTTAGAAAATTAAGCAATTCCTTCAGCTGGTGTCTGTGTCTTTGGTGCTGACCTTGCCCACTGGTAAAAGCAAAGTGGCGTAGTCTGGCTGTATCACAACAAAATGTCACTTTTAAAATGTAAATGTAAGGAGTCCGTCCCGTTGGAAATTGCTGGATGCGAAGCCCTTCCCTAGAGTTGTGTGTCTCAGGAGTGGGCTGAGGTCAGAGCACCGTGGGAGCAGTGGAGCCGTGAGTTAAAAGAGGCTGAACCAGTGGGTGTCTTCAAATGCATCCCAAAATTGCATATGGAAAAAGGAAAAGAACTTGTGGGTTTGGGAGGATGAGGAGGGATTTTGTTAAGAGCATATTGGAAACAGCAGCAACAGAAGGAACAATTTGTGTTGGAACACTCCCACATGGAGACTCAGAAAAAGTTTTAATCTTGAGCTTGAATTTCATTGTGCTTGTGATATAATAATGTTACTGTGTTATATCTACATATGTGTACGCATATCTTACATGTCATGAAATAATATTTTTATTTTTATATAAATAATAATAATAATAATAATGTGAAATAATGCTGACAGTACTCATGTGTTAGCTTTGGTTGCTCAGGGATGTAACACTGAATACCCTACAGAAAAGCTTTAACAAGGACATCAACGTCACGGCAAACTTTGTGAGACTGTTTATAATGAATACAGGAGGAAGGGATGAAATTGGCTGCTTTCATGGGGTTTGCTGACCCTGTGATGTGGAATGTGTTTTTTGTTAGTGTGGAAAACACAGTGATTAAGACTGCTGGGTTTTTCATACAGCAGGCTATCCACAAGCTGCGGCATTGGTTGGACAGATGAATGTTTGTTAAAAGAGCAGTTGAAAAAATGAGGAGCTGAGAAGCTGTCCCGATGGAGAAGCCAACTCCCAGATGTGCTCCCTACCCTTAGCAATGGGCCCACTGGGAAATGGAAAGGCCCTGGATGTGCATGGCTGCTCCCGGTTTGCAAATACAACCATGGCCAGTGAGACTTGGACTTCCTGGGAAATTGTTCTGGGTGCCATGGCCCCTGACAGGGCCCCCCAGAGGCTGCAGGGCTGGACTGTGATGCACTGGAATTAATTAGGATAAATCAGAAGCAAATGAGAGTTATCAATACGGAAAGAGGAGTTCAGATTCCTCCAGGACACTTTGTTTGGGGAACTGCTCACTGGAGCTTGGCCTTGCAAAGGGTTCACGTCACGGGAAGAGGAATTGATGCAGATTGTCAAGGAGAAATCAAAGTAATCCTTTTCAGCAATAGTGAACAAGATTGGATGATTTAGCCCTGTGGCACAGTAGCACCATTACTGATCTTCCAGCTTTCGAAACATCAGTGAAGGAAGGAGATCCAGCTCAGATCAGCACTGTTTGTGGAGATCAAGGCTTTGGATGCAGCAGTCCTAATAATGGAGCCAAAGTGTGGGTGGAGAGGCCAAGTGGCCCTCCCGAGCCAGCTGCAGGAACAGCTCTGGGGAAAGACAAGACTGTTGGAATGCTGGAACCTGGCAATATGTCCCTGCAGCCAAGTGCTCTATGTGAGAACAAGTGGATGTTTTGGGATATTGTTTTAGAGATCGTGCCAGACCACATCTGCGTGTTTGCCCCAAGGGTCCCGTTTGGGAAATGCTCTGATCCACGGGGCTCCATGTGAAGGCTGATGTGACACTGAGGCACTTCCAGACGAATTCCAGCCAGGAGCCTGGGGGTCCCTCAGGGCCTGGGACCCGGCACCTCTCCAGCCAAAGGGGAAAGGACCCCAGCAAGCCTTGTTACCCACAGACAGCGCGGGAAAGCTGAACAGCAAAGGTCCCTCGGGACATTATTCTGGAATTAAATGGGCACCAGCTGCATGGACAGTGGAATTACTGTTCCTAACCCGGATGAGACTGAGGAAAAAGAACGAGTCACCTTGTCACTAAAGTAGTGCTTATGTCTGTAAGTTGTGTCTTGAGAGTCAGCCAGAATCTTTGTTTGCCAGAAACACCTGTAGAGTTTCATCAGGGATTAGTCCTGAAATTGTTCTGAAAATGTAAAGATCTTAGTAGCCAAAATACTCCATGTAAGTAATTGCTGGGTATGTCCTCAACTAATGTTGGGAGGAATGGGGGTCCCTTGGAGGGCCCACCCTGTGGGGTGGCCAGAGCTCTGTCCATGGGCTCTGACTCCTAACAGAGTCAGTGCAGGGACAGTTAAAGAAAACTGTGCTGTGCAAAAAAGGAATACAATGATCAGCTTCACAGGGTTCACTAAGATTTCCCTTCAGTAGAAACTGAACCCTGTTGGAGTTAGAGGCCCCAGTGTGAAAGGATTTCTGTGCTTTGCCATCACTCCCAATGTCCATAGAACTTGGGGTGCTGGAGCTGGTCAGGGTCAGTGTTAGAGCACTGCCAGCTGCAGGGCCACTGTGAAACTGCTGTGGCCCAAAGGCACGGGGGACACAAGAGGAGCACAGGGAGGAGCCCTGGATGCATCAGCAGCCCACAGTGGGAAATGGGAAATCAGACCTTTGGTACTGGGAATGGGACCTGCTGGATGTGCAGAGACAATGCCTGTAAAGGCTTCCCTCAATGTGTTTGGGTCCTGTTTTTCAGGCAGTGTTGATGCCTCCCTTGGGGGTACTTCAGCAACAAGCAGAAGGAAGAGTTTGGGCCGAGAGAACATTTCCCCCCACAGAGTGCCTTTGGTCTCAGAAAGCCAAAGACTCTGGTTCACCCTGTGCCCCATGAGCACTGCCTCGTCCTATGGAGTTCACATTAATGAGCTACATGGATTATTTGAAGAAGTAGAAAAGGATACTGTGCAAATATCCAGTAGCACATCCTGTGAGCTCCAACAAACACAAATGGGGCTCTACAGAACCTCATGGCCTTGGATCATCTGCTTGCTGGGCAAGGAGGAGCCTGGGCTATGACGGGACAGGAATGTTGCACTTCTATCAGTGATGAGTCTGAAGTGCAGCCATCAGGAATCACCTCAATAGGAAGAGCAGTAGAAGAGTGGCAGAAAGAAGAAAATTCTTCTTGCTGAGATTGCCTTCATGCCTGCCAAATTGGAGGCTGCTGTGAAATGCATTTGTGGCAGTCACTGCAAACATTGCAGTGTGAGCCCTTGGTGTGTAATGATTCCATGTTAGAGTTGTTGTGACACTTTGTGCTGGGAAATGGAGCACTGAGACTTGTCTCAAGAGAGACACAGTCTCAAGAGAAAGTGGGGATTTGAGAAACAACAGAGAAGAGCAACTAATTAGGCATGTTTTAATTAAAAGAGTTGCAAATTACAGCTCTGAGTAATGAACTGTTCTTCAATTAATGCTTAATTGAAGAACAAGAGGTGATGCCTTTGTGCCTCATGCCTAAATCCAAGAATCCATTATTGAAGGAATTGTTATGGAGGTTGTAGTTCATGCCTTGGTCAAAGCACTGGTTGAAGTACCAAGGCCCGAACATCAGGCCCTGAGCCAAAGCTGACCTCTAGATGCACCTTCCAAGCAAATGTTATATTTTTAACTGCTCATCAATGAGGCATTTTTAGCAATACGATCTCTGTATCTGTGCA
Source organism: Cinclus cinclus (assembly GCF_963662255.1). NCBI lineage: Eukaryota > Metazoa > Chordata > Aves > Passeriformes > Cinclidae > Cinclus > Cinclus cinclus. Next base: position 384,270 of record NW_026912265.1, on the reverse strand, counting down.
TTGGTGATACAAGGATTTACCTTTCAGCGTTTAGAAATCCAACAAGGTCCCACCTGGCCTTGTTTGGGGGTGTTTGGTCCAAGTGAACTCCCTTGGTTCCTCCTTGAACCCTGGCCAGGCGTTGGGAGGAACCAAACAGGAGACTTAAACCCATGTTCCTGCACTAGGAGTGCTGTCAGATTCTCTGTTCAACACCATCAGAGCTGGGCCCTCTCTCAGCAGGGCTGGAAGCCTCAGCTGTGGCTGGAGGCACCTGCAGGAATTCCCAGTGTCCGGGAGTGGCTCTGCAGTCCTTGGCTGTGACAGCTTCCCCCAGCTGATGTGTGCATCTGGGTGATGGTAAAGTCTGGGGGGAACTGCTGATGGATCTTTCTTAATCACTGCGGGCACTTCTTGGGAGTGAGGACTGGGTGCATTGCTGAGCTTCTCCTGTTGTGATTCTTTGCAGTTTTGCGTTATATAAATTACACAATTCCTTCAGCTGGTGTCTGTGTCTTTGGTGCTGACCCTGGCCACTGGTGAAACTGAGTCCCGTCGTGCCTAGGAGTTACCTGGGAAGACAAACGCCACCACTGCAAATGTCCCCTGGTTTCTGCCTTCTTCCCCCCACTTTATACGCTGAGCATGATGTCCCATGGTCCGGGATCTCCCCCGGGTCAGTTGGGGTCACCTGTCCTGGCTGTGTCCCCTCCCAAGCTCCCCTGCACCCCCAGCCCCTCCCCAGCGTGGCTGGACGAGGGGCAGGAAAGGCCTTGGCTCTGTGCAAGCTCAGCAAGAGCAAAACCATCTGTGTGTGATGGAGCCTGTGCTCAGCACCCGACCCCAGCAGTGTCTCGGTGCCAGCGTCCGTGGCATCAGGCCCTACAAGGGGTTTCCATGGCAAGTGCCATGCCAGGTGACCCAGGTGTCCTGTCCCAGTGAGGCTTGCCATGGAAACAGTGCCCAGCTGACCTTTCTGTCTGGCTGAGCTGGCCTTTGGCCCTGGCCCTGGGGTTTGCTGCTGGTCCCGCTGCACCTGCCCAGCCAGCGCGGCACAGGGCAGGTGGCCATGGCACAAGCCCCCAGCGAGGGATCCCCTCTGGCTCTGGGCAGTGACAGCAGCCCTGAGCAAGGGGCCCAGGGCAGGTTTCCATGACAAGCAGCCATCACAATGGCTCCAGGCGTTGGCTGCCAAACTGAGGAGGGGGTCTCTGTGACTGTTGCCATGGCACCTGACTGCATCAATGAGTGTCAGTGCAGCTGAAGCTGGACCAGCCCCGGCAGTGCTTTGTCCTCAGGGTTGCCATGGCAGCTGAGGACCCAACAGGTCTGCATGCAAGTGCCCATGGAACCTGACTGCACAAATGGCTCCTTGGGGTGGTTTCCAAGGCAACTTGAACTGATGAGGGTTGCCCTGGCACCCAAACCCACTAGTGGGGGTCAGTGCAGTGTCCCTGGCAACAGTCCCTTGCAATGGCCCAGGGCACCTTGGGATGCTAATCCACCCTCACAGCTGGGCAGGGCAGCTCTGGAATGGTCTTGGTGCTGCCTGGGGCTTGGCACACACTTGAGGAGGGTGTCTGTTTTCAGTGGGGAACTTTTCGTTGTTTGGAGCAATCAAAACTGTTGTAGGTTGGTGTAGAAAAAAAAAAATAGGAAAACCCTTCTTAGGGTGTGTGCAGCCAGTTCTCCAAGCAAAGCAGGGGTGTCAGCTGAGTCAGGACAGACAGGATGCGGTTGGGGAATGTGCAGCAAGGTTGTCCACACCGGGTCAAACCTCAAGGCACAGCTTCTCTGAGCAGGCCAGACCTCCTTAGGAGACACCCTGGAGCAATATCCATCACACAATGCTGCAATCACCTCTTGTCTAAAGAGAAATTTAATAAAGTACACCTTTAGAAATGAGAATGCATCATTATTAGAAGCTCTTTGATGTACTGATGAATTAGTATAGTAGGAAACCTTTCCAATGAACTGTAGCAGAGCAGAGGGAAATCAAGGCAGAGCCATGGCTTGTTAGGACTTGCTTTATCCTGATGAGCCCCGTGGTGCATTTGGAGCTGAGCCCTTGAGCCTCAGGGCCTGAGAGGAGACTGCAGAAACCTCTCCAGGAGTCCAAGTCAGAAAAAGAATGCAAAGGGTCTGGAGGCATTAATGGGTCCCACTGAGGTCCAGCTGCAGCACAGGCTGCTCATGGGCTCCTTGCAGGAGGGAATTGGAGGCCAGGATTGCACAAAATCCTCACAGATACTCAGTGTGGGAAGGAAAATGCAAAGTACCTTAAAATACCTTGGTTATCTCAAAGCATTAATGAGCGCCCCCCCCCCAGTGTCAATACAGAGCAATCAAGGGACTCCTTAAAGTAGATAATTGGAGGTCAAGATTGCACAAACCTCTCCTGGAGTCGGTATCAAAAGGGAAACACCTAGTACTTGAAAAATCTGAAGTACCCTGAAGCATTAATGAGCCCCACTGAGTGTTGGTAATGACTAAGAATCTCAAGGGACTCATTAGAGCAGATAATTGAAGACCAGGATTGTAGGAAGCTCTCAGAGACTCCAAGGCAAGAGCAAAGGCCAAGGTCCTTTGAAAAACCTGCAGTCCCTGGAAGCATTCAGGAGCCCCCCAGGGCCATTCCTGACCAAGGCTCCCCAGGGACTCATGCCAGCAGATCCCTGAGGCCACCGGGGTGTGGGGCAGGGGAGGATGCTGAGGGCAGGACAAGGGGGTGACAGTGCCCAGCCTTGCTGGGGCTGTGCCAGGAGGCCCCAGTGGCTCAGGACAAGGTGTCTCCTCCCAGCCCTTGGTGGCACAGACGCTGCTGTGCCCCAGGGCACCAAGACTTGGCTTCTCCTGGGCACTGCCAGCCCTGCCAGGGCCCTTGGCCATGTCCAGCACAGCTTGTCCTGCACTGTCCCACAGCTGCTGCTGTGCCCCTGCAGGCTGCACACTCCCATCTCGCTGCCCCCCCTGGCTCTGCCCTGCCACTGCCCACCCTGCCCTGACTTCTGCCCAGGCTGTCTCTGCAACCCCCAACCAATGGGCTGGGGATGGGCAAGTGTTCCTTAGGGCACAGGGAGGGGACAGCTTAGCTGGGGTGACCCAAGGGCTCTCCCATTGCATGCGATGTCAAGGGCAGCAATAAACTGAGGGCAAGGAAGGGCGTCAGATGGTCTCTGAATTTTCTCTATTAATACGTTTGTCTTCCAAAGCAACCACTACATCTACTGAATTCTTGCCTCCCTGTGGTTTTCTTTGCTTCTGCATTTGGCCTTTGCTTTTTACTTCCTTGCCCTGCCCTCCCCATTAATCTCTCTTTCTGTTGACCCACAGGTTTTCAGCTTATTTTCTCCTGTTGTCTGACTGAGGAGGGCCAGTGACAGACACTTGGCTGTCACTTGATGGACAGAGAGGTTTAACCATGGTCACCTTTCCTAAGCCTTCTCTTCTGGGCACAGCCAGCAATGTCAGGGCTCTGTCAGGTGCCCAGCCCTGAGCTGGGCTCATGCCCCGCTCACAGCCACAGGGGCATCCAGGGACACGAGTCCTTCCCTGGCACACACACAGACAGTTCATTGCAGCACGGGCAGCGGCTCCCTGGGCTCTGCTGCCGCTGCCAGAGCCTGGCAGGGAGCTCAGCCCTGTGGGTGTCACCCTGCCCTGCCCCTGCCCCAGGTGCCCCACAGCCGGAGGGATGGACACGGGGAGCTCTGGGCACAGGAGCTCATCCCAGCCCTGCATTCAGGAGTTCCCAGGGGACCTTACTCTCTGGAAACTCCAGGAAGAGCTGAAGGTGTTTGTGCTCCCTGGGTTTATGTCGTCGTCGTCCCCACCCCCACCCCACACAGAGGATGCTCAGGGCTGTGTCTTGTCCTTGCACTGCAAACACAGACTCCTGACCCGGTCACTTGATGTCCCACCATGGAGGGAAGAGCCACCTCTGTGACCTGGGCTGAGAGGCCACTGCTGGAAGCAGCGCTGCCTTTGCAAGGGCACACCTGGGGGCCACCACCCTGAACACTGCCACGTTTTCCTCTTCACTGCTGGTTTCCTCTCCAGGGCACTGTGTTGGGCACATCCTTGAGAACAAATTGGGAAGAAGATTGAAGCTTTTTGGCCCTGCTCCGGGGACATGCCCTTGCACCATGGAAATGCTGTTGTAGAGCCCAACTCTGTCCCAGCAGTGCCCACAACCTGTCCTTGCCTGCAGTCTCTGGACAGTCACCCAGCAGGGCAGGGACCAAGCTGAGAGAGCCCTGAGGCCTTAAACCAGCACAGGGGCTCTGAAGGGGAGTGTGGAAGTGAAGGAAGAGGAGGTTACACAGGAGAAGCCCTGGGGCTCCCTGGCAATGCTGTTCTGCTGGGACTCTTCTCCCCCTGCTCTGCCCACAGGCACTGACCCTGCAGCTCCAGAGATGTCAGGGAGGAAAGATGTCAGGCAAACAAGACAACACAGAGTTCTTTCTGTTGTTTCAGCACACACTTACTGTACTAGAGCTCCCCATTTCTGCAGTCTCTGGGTCACACTAGAAAGGCAAATACTGAAATATTTGCCTGAACAGTCCAGGATTTTGGTGCGAGCAAGTTCTCAGAAGTGTAACACCTGTGTCAGCAGCAAAAATACGGGACACAAAGTGGGCATTAATGAGTAACTTAGTAACAGCTATGCAGAAGAATGACAGTTCATTGCTTCTGAAAACCACTCAGTGATCATTGTCCTCAGGGTGTCCTTCAGGTCCTGGTTCCTCAGGCTGTAGCTGAGGGCATTCAGGGCTGGAGGCAGCACTGAGTACAGAAGTGACAGTGCCAGATGCAGGGATGGGCAGGAGATGGAGGGGGGCTTCAGGTAGGCAAACATGACAGTGCTGAGGAACAGGGAGAGCACGGCCAGGTTAGGGAGGCAGGTGGAAAAGGCTTTATCCCATCCCTGCTCAGAGGGGATCCTCAGCACGGCCCTGAAGATCTGCACATAGGAGAAAACAATGAATACAGAAGAAGCAAATGCTAAACAGGTACCACCCATGAGTAGGCCAAGTTCCCTGGGGTAGAATTTGGAGCAGGAGAACTTGAGGATCTGGGGCATTTCACAGAAGAATTGGCCCAGGGAATTGCCCCGGCACAGGGGCAGTGAAAATGGACTGGGAGTGTGCATGAGAGCATGGAGAAAGCCACTGGCCCAGGCAGCTGCTGCCATGTGGGCACAAGCTCTGCTGCCCTGGGGGATCCCCTAGTGCAGGGGTGTGCAGATGGACACGTAGTGCTTGTAGCACACGAGGGTCAGGAGATACTACTCTGCTGTGGTAAAGAACAGCAAGCAAAAGAGCTGTACAGCACATCCTGCACAGGAGATGGGCCTGGTGCCCCAGAGGGAATTGTGCATGGCTTTGGGGACAGTGGTGCAGGTGGAGCCCAGGTCGCTGAGGGCCAGGTTGAGCAGGAAGAAGAACATGGGGGTGTGCAGGTGGTGGCCGCAGGCTACGGCGCTGATGATGAGGCCGTTGGCCAGGAGGGCAGCCAGGGAGATGCCCAGGAAGAGGCAGAAGTGCAGGAGCTGCAGCTGCCACGTGTCTGCCAATGCCAGCAGGAGGAAGTGGCTGCGGGAGCTGCTGTTGGACATTTCTTCACTCCGGGCATTGGAGACTGTAGAAAGAAGGCAATGACAAGCTGGGACAGATTTCCCTTGGTCATTTCTGGTCTAATTTCTTGGGAATCTCACCAATATGACTTCTCTTCCTAGGGGGGATCTTGGCGCAGCTTCTTTATTTTTGAGCTCTGGTTTGTCTTGCTGCCTCATCTTCAGCATTGCTCTCAGCCTGCACACTGGGGAGCTCAGAGGGAAAACTGGGCTCCCTGTGCCCAGGGCAGTCAGACCTGCTGGTCCCCACACAAGTGCACTTTGCTCATGGCAACTCCATTTTAGACAAATGAAATTGAAAATGTTCTTAAACAATAAAGTGGACTTTTTAAAGTCTCCAATTTCAAAATCATTGAACCCTGGAGGCACTGATGGCAGGTGGGGACAAGAAATAGAAAGGTGTCCCTGGTGCTGAGCTCACCTGGATGTGTTTCAGGAATGCAAAGGCCAAAGCCTGAGCCCCAGTCCCTGGCAAGGCAGATCCTGTCCCTCCCTCATTGCTCAGGGCTCTTCCCGGGGCCAGCAGCCATGGCCAAAGTGCTGCAGGAGTTGGCTCTGGCAGGGCCTTTCAGCTGCTGCCCATCCCTGTGCCCTCTGCAGCCCAGGCTGTCCTACGGTGCCCATGCCCTGCCCCTCTGTCCCTGCAGGCTGTCCTCAGCCCCCGGCTGCCCCACCTCGCTGGCCCCTTCCTTTGCTGCCAGCTCTGCCTCCTGCCTGCCTCTGCCTGGCCACACAAAGCCTTGGGCTGCTCCACACTCTTTCTGGGGGATTTCTTGCACCACAGCCCTGCCCTGGCAGAGAAATTCCTTTCTCCTTGGGTCCAGTCTGGCCCTCCCCAGCGGCCCTTGGCATTAATCTTTTCTATCTCTGGCTGTTTTCTGCCATGTCAAAAGGATCCACCATCTCTGAAACCACCCTTCAGGCACTCCCAGGGCTCTCCTCCACCATCCTCCGCCTCCACTCCACTGAGCACAGAGCTCCTTTGTCCCTGTATCGTGGTCATGTGCTTGAGGCCTCCAAACCCCATCCCAGGAGATCTCTGGACTTTCTCCAAGATGTTGGCAAATAAACCAATTCTGCTCATAGTCTGAGAAATTCACCGCAGGACCAGGCCAGCCTGACCTGTCTATCCTGGCTACTTTTGTCTGGGAGCAATCCTTGGATATATGGAATTTGGGAGGCCAAATTCCAATTTAGGTCATGGTCAGGAAGGACAAGAAGGCCGGTTCTTTTCCCTAGGAAGGAAGGCACAGAGCCCCAGTGCTCCAGAGACTGATGAGAGGCAGCCCTGGACATTCCATGGGCAGCCAGACCTGTCAGGTAGCCCCTGGGAGGCCAAGCCAGCCAGACCTGTTCCATGTGTGATAATTGATAAAAGATTCGTGTCAATCATAAAAGTAGCTGGGTTTGTATAAACCAGAATACTCAGGTCTGAAATGAAGCATGGACATTAGACAGAGAAAATACATATGATTAAATAATTTTGTTTAAATCCCCCTATTATGAATATTATTATTTTTTATTAAATTGTATCTGATACCAGTTTGTAAAACGGGGGTTTCCCACGGCCTGAAAGATATTGCAAAATCAGATTTCCTGCATTTGTATAATCAATTGCAGCCTAAAAGATTTTGCACTACCAGATTTCCTGCCTTGGTGTAATCAATTGCAACTTAGCTGTTAAGACAAGACCCCCATGTCTACTGTTCCTTATCTACCAAGACCACATGGCTGCTTGGCAAACTGTCCCGAGACTACAAGGAGAACCATCCTATAAAAAGGAGCTGCCAACCAACATTCGACGGAGCGTGGAGTGGGCGCTGACCCCTCACGTTCCCCAGCGCTGCTTGCTCCGTCTATACCAAATAAAGCAATCTAAATTTTGCTAAATATCGAGACTTTGTTTCTCATTTATAATAATTTGGTGCTGAAACCTGGGACATCCTTGGAGCCTTGAGAGGCACTGCAATTTCAGGGAGGCGCCCCGCTCCCACGGCCCCGGTTCCTCAGTGGTTCTCAGGACCCATGGACGTACCTCACGATATAGACTGAGCAAGGAAAAAAACTCCCCGGAAGACCACGGCAAAATCACCTGTCATTCTTGTGCACGCAGACCCAGACAGGAGCGTCGAAGCCGTAAGTGACTGTCTGGTTTGGTGGAGGTGACTGTGTGCTTGCTGAACGAGACGTGGATTTTTCCACGAACCGAGTGTGGAGTCCTTCTGTCCGCGGTTCTGGTTTCCCGCCAGGGGCCCGGCCGGGGAAGGGACGAAGCGAGTGCTGCTTTTTCCCATCCTAACCCAGGTAGAGGCCAGGTTCTTTTCCCATCCCAACCCAGGCAGAGGTGGGACTTGGGGGGAGGGACTTGGGGGGGGGGAAAGATTGGAGAGCAACACAGGAGTCACGGGGGAAGAGGGAAAAAGCTGCTTTTTCCCATCCCAAGCCCAGGTAGAGGCAGAATTCCTTCCCATCCTGACCCAAGGAGAGGCAGGATCCGGGTGGAATACAAGAGGAAGCACAAATACCTCAAGATAGTCCTTTGAGGTAAAAATAGGACAAAGAAAGAGGAAGGTTTTAAGTCCAAACAACCCACGAAGGGTTCAAAGTTCTTAAAAACAAAATAAAAAAAAATAAAAAAAAAAAGAAAAAAGAAGGCCAGTAGGTTGCCAGAAATACCACCGGGCAGCACTTTGGGAATGACGTTGGGACACAAGGGAATTATACAAAAGAAAAAGTAAAGAAAAAAATGGAGTTGTGGGGCATTAAACACTTAGGATGCTTGTAAAGAACCATTTAACAGAGAGGAATGTGACTGTGCTGCTCTGTGGACAGAACAGCATAAACCATTCTCGGGATGTACGGTCAAGGAAAAAGAGGATGAGGACAACAAAAAAGGTTACCTGGTGTAATAAAAACAACATAAAAATTGTTCATTAAAATAGAAGGACTACCAAGAGTTCAATAAAATAACAAAGAATAAAACCAGATCTGAGAGGGCACAAGTCATGCACCCGTAGTCCACAAGAATGTCTTGATTAGTTTGAGCTGAGTTAATTAACCATACTTAAGTATCCATTGTTCAACGTGTAAAAAGGATCTACTGATAAGGCAGAGGTTCTGCCGGGAAGAGGAGTCTTCTTCATTGCAACGACCACCGGAGGGCAAAGTACGACCCCTATCAACAGGCAGTGCCAGCGCAGACACGATTGCAAAAGAGACACGTATAGCAAAAACAAGGGGTATAAAACCCAAAGGACTGAGAGAGGAAAGTGCGCGCCGTTGGTGGAGTGCTAACTCCCGGCCGCCCAGCGCTGCTTTTGCTTGTTACCGCTTGCTTAATAAATTCCCCTTGTTGATGTTCAATTGGCTCTGAGTCAGTGTGTGTGACAAACACTTATAACAAATTGGTGCTGTGACTCGGATAAGGGCAACCCGGTGGGAGACCTCCACCAGGGAGGCGCCCCGCTTTTAGCGGCCTTGGTGCTGCGTCCACCCTCCTGGACCCTTACCGACGAACCCTAAATTGGTAACAAGCAAAGGAAAACCGGTAACCCCATAATCTTTGTGCACGAAGCCCCGGGCGAAGACGCAGGAAGCGTAAGTATATTTGGGAATCCGCTCGGTTGGGGTTGGGTATCCCAGGACACAGCAAATGAGACGCCCAATGTGGGCGAAGTGAGTGCGGACCTCTGAGTAGTGCGGTTCCCAAATCCCGCGAGGGACTGGGCCACAAAAAGAGGGAAACGTGTGTGTGAGTGTTTGTTGGTGTTCTGGAAGATGGGACAGAGGAAAAGCAAGCCCTCTGATCCCATGGGTAAGGGGACCCCAGTAAAGCTCCCCCAGATACCCCCTGACAGTCCGTTAGGGATGATGATGATTAAATATTGGAATGATTATCCTTCTAGGAAAGGGAAGGATAAGGTCAAAATGATACATTATTGTATGGAGGTGTGGGGAGGGAAACAGATCCGTGGAGATAATCTGTTTTGGCCAGTATTCGGAAGTTCCGAAGATTGGATTTGCCAGGCATTAAATATTTATGTAAACTCTAAAGAACCTTTTTGCCTGGAAGAAAGTGAATATGCTGCCCTTTGGATAGTGGGAGAAACCAGGACTAGATTGTTTGCCCTAAACACCTGGGGAGGAAAAAAAAAATAAATCTAAATGATCCGAGGAGATCCCGACTGCTCCCCCCCCCGCCATACATATCTCCTCCTCTCCCAGTTCCCCTACCTCCCCAGGCACAAGTCCTAGAGTCAGTTCATGAAGAAGAATCCGGGGAACGAGAATTGGGGAACCACGAGTTAAGATCCGAAGATAACCGAAGGATCACTCGCAGCCAGTCTAGGAGGGATAGAGAAGGTCCAACCCTGTATCCATTAAGAGAAGTGGGCCTGGGGATGATCCCTAATCCAAATGCTGGACAACAGGGGCAGCCTGCCCAAATACCGGGCATAGGCTATGTAGAAGTGCCCCTTAATTCTGGAGATGTTAGAGAATTCAAGAAAGAGATGGGACATTTGCTAGAAGATCCTCTTGGGGTGGCGGAAAGGGTTGATCAATTTTTGGGTCCCAATATATATACGTGGGATGAAATGCAGTCTATCATAGGAATTTTGTTCTCTTCTGAGGAGAGGAGAATGATCAGAACAGCGGGAATGAGGGTGTGGGACAGGGACCACCAGGCAGGTCCCCAAACTGATGTGAAGTGGCCATTGCAATGCCCCAACTGGGATAAGCAAAATCCACAGCACCGAGCCCATATGGCAGATTTAAGAACTATCCTAATCCAAGGAATCCGGGAATCTGTCACTCGGGGACAAAATGTAAATAAAGCCTTCTGTGAAAGCCAAAAGAAAGATGAAGACCCTACTGAATGGATAGAGAGGCTCCGAAGGTCATTTCAACTATATTCCGGAGTGAATCCTGATACTCCAGAAGGTCAAGTGTTATTAAAAACTCAATTTGTAGCAAAATCTTGGCCTGACATCAGGAAAAAGTTAGAGAAAATTGAAGATTGGCATGATCGTAGTTTAGATGAATTGTTGCAGGAAGCGCAGAAGGTGTATGTCCGAAGGGAGGAAGAAGGACACAGGAAGCAGGCTAAAGTAATGATGGCAGTAGTATGTGAGGGGCAACGGGTAACAGCTAGTCGATTCCCCTCGAAGGCGGGCCCTCCTAGAACCAGAAATGTGCCTAGAGAAAAGGAGGGTACCCAAGGGACTTGTTATTATTGTGGAAAGAGAGGGCATTTTCGGAGAGATTGTCAGAAAAGGATTGCAGATGAAAAAGAATTTAAGGAAGATTAGGGGGGTCAGGAGCTCTATTTGCTGGGGACCCAAGAAAGATCAGAGCCCCTGGTAAAGCTGAAAGTAGGTCCCCAGCAACAGGAAATTGAGTTTTTAATTGACACTGGAGCAGAAAGGTCCACAGTACAAAGCCTCCCTTTAGGATGTAAAATATCAAAAGAAAGAATCCAAGTTGTGGGAGCGAAGGGAGAACCTTTTAGTGTACCTGTGATTAAAGATGTAGCTTTTGAAAGCAGCTCAAAATTGGGTTTAGGAACCCTCCTGTTGGTACCTGAAGCTGATTACAATCTTTTAGGAAGAGATCTTATGGTAGAATTAGGAATTGAAATTAGTATAGAAAATAAACGATTAACAGTAAAATTATGTCCATTGCGAGTAGAGGATGAACAGAAAATAAACCCAGAAGTTTGGTATACCCCCGACACTGTGGGTCGATTGGAGATAGAACCGTTTGAAGTGACATTGAAAGACCCTGACATTCCAGTAAAGATTAAGCAATATCCAATTTCAGATGAAGGGAAAATGGGGATAAAACCCGAGGTTGAAAGACTTCTAAAACAAGGATTGTTGGAACCCTGCATGTCCCCTTTTAATACACCCATTCTCCCTGTTAAGAAACCTGATGGGAAATACCGGTTAGTACATGATTTACGGGAAATTAATAAAAGAACCGTGGAACGATTTCCCATAGTAGCAAACCCTTACACCCTGTTGAGCCAATTAGGACCTGATAATCAATGGTATAGTGTAATAGATTTAAAAGATGCTTTTTGGGCGTGCCCCTTGAAAGAGAATTGTAGGGATTATTTTGCATTTGAGTGAGAAGACCCAGATACTCATAGAAAACAGCAGCTTCGCTGGACGGTTCTTCCTCAAGGATTTACCGAGTCCCCCAATTTGTTCGGCCAAGCACTTGAACAATTACTAAGTGATTATAAGTTAGGAGAAGGGGCCGTGTTGATTCAATATGCGGATGACTTGTTGATTGCTGGCAAGGAGGAATGGGTGGTAAGGCAAGAGAGCATAAAGCTGTTGAACTTCCTTAGTTTAAAAGGACTGAAGGTATCAAAATCTAAACTCCAATTTGTAGAAGAAGAAGTAAAATACCTGGGATACATGCTGAAGCAAGGAATGAAAAAAATAGATCCGGATAGGATAAAAGGGATCTTATCTATGCCAAGGCCACAAACAAAACGAGAGGTGAGACAATTACTTGGATTATTTGGATATTGTAGACAATGGATTGAGGGGTTTAGTGGGAAAGTAAAATTTTTATATGAAAAATTAACCAAGACTGGTTTACTTAAGTGGAATCAGTTAGATGAAGACAAATTACAAATTCTCAAGACAGAGTTGGTAAATGCACCTGTATTAAGCCTCCCAGATTTAAAAAGGCCTTTTTATCTCTTTGTAAACACAACAGAAGGAACAGCATATGGGGTGTTAGCCCAGGATTGGGCTGGTAGTAAAAAGCCTGTGGCCTACCTATCTAAATTACTAGATCCGGTATCAAGGGGTTGGCCAACATGTTTGCAGTCGATAGTGGCTGCTGCTCTGTTAGTAGAAGAAGCTGTAAAAATCACTTTCGGGGGAGAGTTGCATGTTTTGTCCCCTCACAACATAAGGGGGGGTCCTCCAACAGAAAGCAGACAAATGGATAACTGATGCTCGGCTTTTAAAATATGAAGGGATCCTTATATCTTCTCCTAAATTGAGCTTAGAGACTACCTCTCTCCAAAATCCCGCCCAATTTTTATATGGGGAACCGAGTGAAAACTAAAAGCATGATTGTTTAAGAGTAATAGAAGAACAAACAAAAATCAGACCAGACCTTGAAGAGGAAGAATTAGAATATGGGGAAAAACTGTTTGTGGATGGGTCTTCCCGAGTAGTTGAAGGAAGGAGAAAATCTGGTTATGCAGTAATTAATGGAAAGACCCTAGAGGTGATAGAATCAGGACCACTAAATTCTGTGTGGTCAGCGCAGGCTTGTGAATTGTATGCTGTATGGCGAGCATTGAAATTATTGAAAGGAAAAGCAGGAACAATCTTTACGGACTCAAAATATGCTTATGGGGTGGTGCATACCTTTGGAAAAATTTGGGAAGAGAGAGGTTTAATTAATTCTCAGGGAAAAGGATTAATTCATGAAGATTTAGTAAGGAAAGTTTTACAGGCTCTAAGGTGGCCCACTGAAATAGCTGTAGTCCATGTAAAAGGGCACCAGACTGGAGTAAACAATCGAGTGAGGGGAAATAACCTAGCAGATCACGAAGCAAAGGCCGCAGCCCTCAGGGTATTAAAAGAAAAGGCTGCAGGAGTTAAGAGAAATTGCTCCTTTTGTAAAAAAGATTTAAACAAATTACCTTGTATGCTTTGCTGGGAAGATTCCAAAATAGATAAGATGGAATGTGTCTGTTTGAATCCCACTAAGACGCATTGTTATTATCACGGGCCAATTCAAATACTCACATTCACTGAGAGAGAACAACAGAAATTGAATGAAATGGGGGTAGTGAAGAAGGGAAATAAACGAGAATTGCCAGACAGTCGCGAAGTTCTTCCAAAACCGGTAGCCCGAAGAATTTTGGAAGCCATCCACTCCAAAACTCACTGGGGTACACAAGCCTTGATAGATCATTTTGCTATTAAATATGTCTGTATTGGGATGTATAACTTAGCCAAACAGGTCACACAACAATGTTTAACCTGTCAAAAGGTGAATAAGAAGCAGTGGAGACAACGGGAAGCTGGGGGAAGGGATTTAGCGTACAGACCTTTTTCACACATTCAAATTGACTTTACTGATTTGCCTAAGGTAGGGAGATACAAACATTTGTAAGTGATAATTGACCATTTAACCCATTTTGTAGAAGCTTTTCCTACCTCTAGAGCAACTACACAAGCAGTGGTGAAAATTTTGCTAGAAGATATCATCCCTCGATATGGGTTAATAGAGGTGATAGATTCAGACAGGAGGGCACATTTTACATCTAAAATCGCTAAAGAAATTGTTTCAGCCCGGGGGACAAAATGGAAGTATCACACTCCTTGGCACCCACAGAGTTCGGGGAAAGTAGAAAGAATAAATAGAGAAATAAAGAAACAACTAACCAAGCTGATGTATGAAACACAATTATCTTAGGTAAAATGTTTACCTTTAGCTTTGCTAAATATACGCACTCAACCCCGGACTGATGTAGGGATTTCCCCCTTTGAAATGCTTTATGGAATGCCGTATAGTATGGATGCCGCAGCAGATCATCCCGAGATAAGTAATCAACAAATTAATCATTACATAATACAGCTGACACAAGCTCGTGATAAACTCAGAAAAGCTGGATTATTGGTACAAAGACCTCCTCTTGACTTAGCAATTCACAATATAAAAGTGGGTGATAAGGTTTTGGTTAAAACATGGAAAGAAAATACGTTAACTCCAACTTGGGAAGGTCCCTATGTTGTGTTACTCACTACAGAAACTGCCATCAGAACCGCGGAAAAAGGCTGGACTCATGCAAGCAGGATAAAGGACCTATACACCCCTCCTCCGAGGAACCCTGGAAAGTAACCAGCGCTCCAGGAGATCTTAGAGTCACCCTAAAACGGACTTAAATGAACACTGTGAAGGTAGTTCGGGTACAATGAGACAGCGAAATTAAGTGTAACTACTTGATAACTGGATATTTCAAGATATATTGCTCGAACAAGGATTGTGGTTGTTATCCATTTGTATGTTTTGTTTGTAAAATTTGCCAAGAACGGTGGTGGGTCCATTGTTAGAGAGGAAGTCCACCTAGCAGTGTTTGTAAGAATTGCTATCAACTAAAACGGGAGCTTACTAAAAGGATTTTACATGAAGGGGAAAGGTATTCACAAGGGGGGGCAAAGTCAGAAAATTATTGCTTCCATCCTAATGAACCAGTTTCTTTCATAGCTAAAATCATTAAGGGAAATTGTAGAAAAGCAGTACCTGGGGTCTGGTGTTCTTCACCGCAAGTGAAGGATAAGAACTGGGAATCTTATAAAAAGAGGCAACAAAAAAACGACATGGCCCTCCTGAAGAATATCCTTGCTGCCGAGAAGATGGCTCCCCTCGCGGCTCGAAGCAACCGAGTCGGCGAGTGAGGCAGAGGGATAAGAAAAGGTGGAGGAGAGAACCCACAGACTGGAACAATTCAGAAATGTTCCGAGAACTGCCTCAAGGATTTTAAATCCCAGAAATCACTCATAGACCCAGAAGGGGGGGGTGCAAAAAAAAAAAAAAAAAAAAAAAAAAAATTCACATTAAAACACAAAGGAATTGAAAATAAAAATCCACCAGGACCACACCCTTCTTGGCAGGTTATGGGAATTTTAGCTGTAATATATATACAAATCAGCCAAGTAGATGCTTATGCGAACAAGCATCAACCTTTCAAATGGTCTTTGATACAAATAGAAGACTCGATAGTTATAAACTCAACAATTACAACTGCAGCCCCAAGCTTCCAAACACATTTGAGCTCAATTATTCGAGCAGGGACTGATAACACATACAAAAGACAAGTACAATCTAAGGCCTTTTATATGTGCCCAAGCTCAAATCCAGGATGGGGTTATTGCAATTGGCCTGGACATTACTATTGTGCATATTGGGGATGCGAAACTATTGCCTCTGATTGGGAACCGGGGGCAGGCCAAGACAGATACCTTAGAGTCAGGTGAGGACAACCTGGATGTCAAATACCCAAACATGGATATGATGACACAGTGCAAGGGAGAAATCGAAATACCTGTTGGATGATTTACCTTAACATAACCAATCCACAGGATCCAGGGTGGAATACTGGGAAAATCTGGTGAATTCAATTTTGGGAACCTGGCACAGACCGAGGAAGATTAATACTAATAAAGAAAGAAATAGCTCCAAAAGACCTAGTGGGTGTCAGTCCTAACCCAGTGGTAAAAGAGACCCCAAAATTATATACCATCCAGAGGAACATGTATATCAAGCCCAAAATACCCCAGAACATCATTTTCAAAAAAGAGAACCCTTTACAGCCCTTACTGTGGCCCCACTTATGTTGGTGGGCACTGCGGGAGCTGGTACAGGAATAGCTTCCCTAGTGAGACAAACAACAGAGTTTAATACATTAAAGATAGCAGTAGATAAAGATTTAGCTGGAATAGAAGAATCAATCACAGCTTTAGAAAAATCTGTTCAATCTTTATCTAAGGTAGTATTACAAAACCGAAGGGGGCTAGATCTAATCTTCCCTCAGCAAGGAGGATTGTGCGCGGCACTTAAAGAAGAATGTTGCATTTATGCAGATCATACCGGGCTTGTTAGAGATACAATGGTTAAACTGAGAGAAAGGCTAGAGCAAAGAAAGCGAGAAAGAGAAGCTCAACAGTCCTGGTATGAAACTTGGTTTAACAGTTCTCCCTGGCTTACTACTCTGCTATCTACAATTGCAGGTCCTTTGTTATTTCTGGTGTTCGGATTAACTTTCGGACCTTGCATCTTTAATAAGATCATAGAAATTGTAAAAAAGCGATTAGAAGCTGCTCACCTGATGTTAATTAAAGCTAAATACGAGCACATCTTAAATGATGAGGAGGTGGAAAAAGAGCTTGCATTGAGCTATCAAGAATTAAAAAGATTTAATGAACAAATTATGAAAAAAAAAAAAGGAGGGATTGTAATAAAAACAACATAAAAATTGTTCATTAAAATAGAAGGACTACCAAGAGTTCAATAAAATAACAAAGAATAAAACCAGATCTGAGAGGGCACAAGTCATGCACCCGTAGTCCATAAGAATGTCTTGATTAGTTTGAGCTGAGTTAATTAACCATACTTAAGTATCCATTGTTCAACGTGTAAAAAGGATCTACTGATAAGGCAGAGGTTCTGCCGGGAAGAGGAGTCTTCTTCATTGCAACGACCACCGGAGGGCAAAGTACGACCCCTATCAACAGGCAGTGCCAGCGCAGACACGATTGCAAAAGAGACACGTATAGCAAAAACAAGGGGTATAAAACCCAAAGGACTGAGAGAGGAAAGTGCGCGCCGTTGGTGGAGTGCTAACTCCCGGCCGCCCAGCGCTGCTTTTGCTTGTTACCGCTTGCTTAATAAATTCCCCTTGTTGATGTTCAATTGGCTCTGAGTCAGTGTGTGTGACAAACACTTATAACACCTGGGAATCCCTTGATAATCTCCCACCTCCATATAATACAAAAAATACAGGTGACCCCCCCCCTCCCCCCCCAATGTCTCTGCTCCCTCCCCTTCTGGTACTCCAATAGCTCAAAGGACTCCCTGGAGTCAAAGAAATACCAGGAGCGATAGGATCAGCAGAGAGGAGGGAGATAATGACACAAAGGCTCCCCTTTACCCCCTGAGGGAAGTCCCATTAGCGGGACAACAGACTGAATTAACTGGATTTGTAAATGTTCCCTTGAACACAGGGGAGGTAAGAAACTTAGAAAAAGAGATGGGAAAACTATTGGAAGATCCTATAGGGGTATCTGAGACACTAAATCAATTCCTCGGACCAAGTATGTGTACTTGGATGGAATTACAATCTACATTAAGTATCCTACTCACCAGGGAAGAAAGGGGGAGGGAAAACACGAAAACCCCCACGGAAACAAGGAAATGAGGCAGGAAATAATTCACTAAGTCGAACCTGCTTTTACTGTAACAAGAAAGGTCATAGTAAAAAAAAAAAAAATTGTAAAGAGAGGATACGGGATGAAAAAATGTTCCAAAAGAACGAATAAGGGTGTCAAGGGCTGTATGTATTGGGGACTATACCATCGAAAGAGCCCTTGAAAAAATAATTTTTAAAAAATCGGTCCCCATGGAGAGGAGGTGGAACTTTTAGTAGATACAAGAGCCAAAAAAAAATATCCACAATTAAACACCTACCAAAAACGTGCAAACCTAGTAGAGAAACAGCACTTGTGATGGGAGCAAAAAGTGAACCATTTTGAGTCCTTATTATTAAATATATGCAAATTGAGACCCAGAGCAGAATTGAATTACAAATCTACTGTTACTGCCAGAGGCAGAAAATAATTTATTAAGAAAATGGACAAAGGTGAATGACAAAAGTTTTTAAAAAGTCAAACATGATTCAATTCAAGCCCCTGTACTAAGTCTCCCGGATTTGGAGAGACCATTTCAGTTATTTGTAAACACCTCTGATCAAACAGCATATGGGGTACTCACTCAGGAATGGGCAAGCAGTCAAAGGCCAGTGGGATATTATTCTAAACTGCTAGACCCTGTCAGTTGGGGCTGGCCCTCATGTCTACAAGCCCTAGTGGCCACAGCACTTTTAACTGAGGAAGCCCAAAAAGTCACCTCTGGGGCACCCCTAATGGTACACTCCCCTCATCATGTCAGGGGAATTCTGAATCAAAAAGCTGAGAAATGGCTAACCGATGCCTAAATATTAAAATATGAAGCTATTCTAATTACTTCCCCAAATTTAGAGCTAAAAGCAACAACTGCTCAAAGTCCTGCACAATTCCTATATGGGGAACCAGGAGAAAACTTAAAATATAATTGTGTGGACATTATAGAATTACAAAGAAAAACTAGACCTGACTTGGAAGACGTTAAACTTAAGGATGGAGAAAAATTGTTTATAGACAGATCTTCGAGAGTAGTGCAAGGACAAGGTTGTTTAACTTGTCAGAAAATTCATAAAAAAAGGTATGCAACAAGGTCCGTCAGGAGGATGGAAAACTGCTTACAGACCCTTTGAAAGAATACAAATAGATTTTACAGAATCACCAAAAATAGGAAGATAGACATATTTACTAGTAATAGTAAACCAATTAAGCCACTGGGTAGAGGCATACCCTGCAGCTGGAGACACATCACAAGTGGTAGCCAGAATATTGACAGAACACATAATACCAAGGTATGGGCTGGTCCGAGCAATAGACTCAGACCAGGGACACACTTTACATCGGAAGTGCTGAAGTTACTGACCTCGGCACTAGGCATCAGCTGGGAGTATCATACACCCTGGCACCCTCAGAGTTCTGGGAGAGTTGAAATGATGAATCAACCTTTAGAACAGCAGCTGTCAAAATTAATGATTGAGACTAAAATGCCATGGACAAAGTGCCTCCCACTGGCCCTGTCTAATACACGGCAACGCCAAATTCGAAAACAGGGATTTCACCATATGAAATGCTGGATGGTATGCCTTACCCTAAAGGAGTACGCCTTGATCTGGCTTAGTTCAGGACCCTTCTCTTCAAAACTACATAATAACAATCAACAAAGACTTGCGAGAATTAAGGAAGAAGAGAATTTTAGCTCAAACCATACCTCTAGGATTTGCCATACATACGATTAAGCCAAGACAGGTTGGACCGTGACATCCGAGCCCAGAGGCCTCAAAGTGCGAATTTGGAGGACTTGCTGTGGATACCAGATCAATTCTTCTCAAAGGCCTCCCAGTCAGGACTGAAAGTCACCTGTCCTGAACCTGGGTGTGATTGTAGCCCGTTCATCAAGAAAAGGTGTCCATATTGTACCGAGTTGTGGTGGAGTCATTCCTATGGTGGGTACCTCCCATTCGCATCACGTATCCAATGTAGAAGAAATGAATAGAAGGAAACTATTAAGGTACTTAATACCCTATCAGCACAAGGAGAAATCGAAATTAATGATCACAATTGGTGGGAGTTATTTGAGAATGGGACAAAGCAAACAAAAAAACAAAACAACCAAAACAAAAAACAAAAGCCAAAGCAAAGGTTTTGGCAAAAGAGTGCCAGAAAGGGTTGTGTATACCGTGCTCTTACTGCTGTACCTGGTCCTGGGGATAAAGCTAAAAGCTGGAACAAAAGTAAGAAACAACACCAGAAGAAAAGGACAAAGTGGGACACCCCAGGACATAGTCCCTGCTGCCGAGAAGGAGAAGATGAAACAAACCTCGGCTACTGGCAGCAACCCCGTAGGCCTTGAGGGAGGCAGAGGGATGAACATAGTCCTGAGAGTCATCCTATTGCTCATCATGATAAAAGGAAACAGAGCTGATGCTTGTTCCAAGCCTTACCAGACAATCCGGTACAGTGGACACACGGTATCCACCCTTGCCTTCCACACACATATCTATTCGGCCTGCTATAATAAGCACAACTTAGAAACTTGCACTACTATGGGAAAAGTTACTGGGTAGCCACCAATTTAGAAAAAAGGGTGGGCTCCATCAGCATACCAAAGTTTCCCAGTAGGAGAAGCGCACCTCTGCTTCACAAAAGAAGCAATGTGGGATGTTCAGATCAGGGAGGAGTGTAAGATCACTACAAATTCAGAGACCATCTGACGCCCTTCCTTGCCCTCAGTTTATTGCTGCCCTTGACATCGCATGCAATGGGAGAGCCCTTGGGTCACCCCAGCTAAGCTGTCCCCTCCCTGTGCCCTAAGGAACACTTGCCCATCCCCAGCCCATTGGTTGGGGGTTGCAGAGACAGCCTGGGCAGAAGTCAGGGCAGGGTGGGCAGTGGCAGGGCAGAGCCAGGGGGGGCAGCGAGATGGGAGTGTGCAGCCTGCAGGGGCACAGCAGCAGCTGTGGGACAGTGCAGGACAAGCTGTGCTGGACATGGCCAAGGGCCCTGGCAGGGCTGGCAGTGCCCAGGAGAAGCCAAGTCTTGGTGCCCTGGGGCACAGCAGCGTCTGTGCCACCAAGGGCTGGGAGGAGACACCTTGTCCTGAGCCACTGGGGCCTCCTGGCACAGCCCCAGCAAGGCTGGGCACTGTCACCCCCTTGTCCTGCCCTCAGCATCCTCCCCTGCCCCACACCCCGGTGGCCTCAGGGATCTGCTGGCATGGGGAGCCTTGGTCAGGAATGGCCCTGGGGGGCTCCTGAATGCTTCCAGGGACTGCAGGTTTTTCAAAGGACCTTGGCCTTTGCTCTTGCCTTGGAGTCTCTGAGAGCTTCCTACAATCCTGGTCTTCAATTATCTGCTCTAATGAGTCCCTTGAGATTCTTAGTCATTACCAACACTCAGTGGGGCTCAGTAATGCTTCAGGGTACTTCAGATTTTTCAAGTACTAGGTGTTTCCCTTTTGATACCGACTCCAGGAGAGGTTTGTGCAATCTTGACCTCCAATTATCTACTTTAAGGAGTCCCTTGATTGCTCTGTATTGACACTGGGGGGGCGCTCATTAATGCTTTGAGATAACCAAGGTATTTTAGGGTACTTTGCATTTTCCTTCCCACACTGAGTATCTGTGAGGATTTTGTGCAATCCTGGCCTCCAATTCCCTCCTGCAAGGAGCCCATGAGCAGCCTGTGCTGCAGCTGGACCTCAGTGGGACCCATTAATGCCTCCAGACCCTTTGCATTCTTGTTTCTGACTTGGACTCCTGGAGAGGTTTCTGCAGTCTCCTCTCAGGCCCTGAGATTGTAGCATTGTGTGATGGATATTGCTCCAGGGTGTCTCCTAAGGAGGTCTGGCCTGCTCAGAGAAGCTGTGCCTTGAGGTTTGACCTGGTGTGGACAACCTTGCTGCACATTCCCCAACCGCATCCTGTCTGTCCTGACTCAGCTGACACCCCTGCTTTGCTTGGAGAACTGGCTGCACACACCCTAAGAAGGGTTTTCCTGTTTTTTTTTTTCTACACCAACCTACAACAGTTTTGATTGCTCCAAACAACGAAAAGTTCCCCACTGAAAACAGACACCCTCCTCAAGTGTGTGCCAAGCCCCAGGCAGCACCAAGACCATTCCAAGCTGCCCTGCCCAGCTGTGAGGGTGGATTAGCATCCCAAGGTGCCCTGGGCCATTGCAAGGGACTGTTGCCATGGACACTGCACTGACCCCCACTAGTGGGTTTGGGTGCCAGGGCAACCCTCATCAGTTCAAGTTGCCTTGGAAACCACCCCAAGGAGCCATTTGTGCAGTCAGGTTCCATGGGCACTTGCATGCAGACCTGTTGGGTCCTCAGCTGCCATGGCAAGCCTGAGGACAAAGCACTGCCGGGGCTGGTCCAGCTTCAGCTGCACTGACACTCATTGATGCAGTCAGGTGCCATGGCAACAGTCACAGAGACCCCTTCCTCAGTTTGGTGCCACGGCAGCCAACGCCTGGAGCCATTGTGATGGCTGCTTGTCATGGAAACCTGCCCTGGGCCCCTTGCTCAGGGCTGCTGTCACTGCCCAGAGCCAGAGGGGATCCCTCGCTGGGGGCTTGTGCCATGGCCACCTGCCCTGTGCCGCGCTGGCTGGGCAGGTGCAGCGGGACCAGCAGCAAACCCCAGGGCCAGGGCCAAAGGCCAGCTCAGCCAGACAGAAAGGTCAGCTGGGCACTGTTTCCATGGCAAGCCTCACTGGGACAGGACACCTGGGTCACCTGGCATGGCACTTGCCATGGAAACCCCTTGTAGGGCCTGATGCCACGGACGCTGGCACCTAGACACTGCTGGGGTCGGGTGCTGAGCACAGGCTCCATCACACACAGATGGTTTTGCTCTTGCTGAGCTTGCACAGAGCCAAGGCCTTTCCTGCCCCTCGTCCAGCCATGCTGGGGAGGGGCTGGGGGTGCAGGGGAGCTTGGGAGGGGACACAGCCAGGACAGGTGACCCCAACTGACCCGGGGGAGATCCCGGACCATGGGACATCATGCTCAGCGTATAAAGTGGGGGGAAGAAGGCAGAAACCAGGGGACATTTGCAGTGGTGGCGTTTGTCTTCCCAGGTAACTCCTAGGCACGATGGGACTCAGTTTCACCAGTGGCCAGGGTCAGCATCAAAGACACAGACACCAGCTGAAGGAATTGTGTAATTTATATAACGCAAAACTGCAAAGAATCACAACAGGAGAAGCTCAGCAATGCACCCAGACATCACTCCCAAGAAGTGCCCGCAGTGATTAAGAAAGATCCATCAGCAGTTCCCCCCAGACTTTACCATCACCCAGATGCACACATCAGCTGGGGGAAGCTGTCACAGCCAAGGACTGCAGAGCCACTCCCGGACACTGGGAATTCCTGCAGGTGCCTCCAGCCACAGCTGAGGCTTCCAGCCCTGCTGAGAGAGGGCCCAGCTCTGATGGTGTTGAACAGAGAATCTGACAGCACTCCTAGTGCAGGAACATGGGTTTAAGTCTCCTGTTTGGTTCCTCTCAACGCCTGGCCAGGGCTCAAGGAGGAACCAAGGGAGTTCACTTGGACCAAACACCCCCAAACAAGGCCAGATGGGACCTTGTTGGATTTCTAAATGCTGAAAGGTAAATCCTTCTTTCACCAATACACAGATACAGAGATCGTATTGCTAAAAATGCCTCATTGATGAGCAGATAAAAATATAACATTGGCTTGGAAGGTGCATCTAGAATTCAGCTTTGGCTCAGGGCCTGGTGTTCAGGCCTTGGTACTTCAACCAGTGCTTTGACCAAGGCATGAACTACAACCTCCATAACAATTCCTTCAATAATGGATTCTTGGATTTAGGCATGAGGCACAAAGGCATCACCTCTTGTTCTTCAATTAAGCATTAATTGAAGAACAGTTCATTACTCAGAGCTGTAATTTGCAACTCTTTTAATTAAAACATGCCTAATTAGTTGCTCTTCTCTGTTGTTTCTCAAATCCCCACTTTCTCTTGAGACTGTGTCTCTCTTGAGACAAGTCTCAGTGCTCCATTTCCCAGCACAAAGTGTCACAACAACTCTAACATGGAATCATTACACACCAAGGGCTCACACTGCAATGTTTGCAGTGACTGCCACAAATGCATTTCACAGCAGCCTCCAATTTGGCAGGCATGAAGGCAATCTCAGCAAGAAGAATTTTCTTCTTTCTGCCACTCTTCTACTGCTCTTCCTATTGAGGTGATTCCTGATTGCTGCACTTCAGACTCATCACTGATAGAAGTGCAACATTCCTGTCCCGTCATAGCCCAGGCTCCTCCTTGCCCAGCAAGCAGATGATCCAAGGCCATGAGGTTCTGTAGAGCCCCATTTGTGTTTGTTGGAGCTCACAGGATGTGCTACTGGATATTTGCACAGTATCCTTTTCTACTTCTTCAAATAATCCATGTAGCTCATTAATGTGAACTCCATAGGACGAGGCAGTGCTCATGGGGCACAGGGTGAACCAGAGTCTTTGGCTTTCTGAGACCAAAGGCACTCTGTGGGGGGAAATGTTCTCTCGGCCCAAACTCTTCCTTCTGCTTGTTGCTGAAGTACCCCCAAGGGAGGCATCAACACTGCCTGAAAAACAGGACCCAAACACATTGAGGGAAGCCTTTACAGGCATTGTCTCTGCACATCCAGCAGGTCCCATTCCCAGTACCAAAGGTCTGATTTCCCATTTCCCACTGTGGGCTGCTGATGCATCCAGGGCTCCTCCCTGTGCTCCTCTTGTGTCCCCCGTGCCTTTGGGCCACAGCAGTTTCACAGTGGCCCTGCAGCTGGCAGTGCTCTAACACTGACCCTGACCAGCTCCAGCACCCCAAGTTCTATGGACATTGGGAGTGATGGCAAAGCACAGAAATCCTTTCACACTGGGGCCTCTAACTCCAACAGGGTTCAGTTTCTACTGAAGGGAAATCTTAGTGAACCCTGTGAAGCTGATCATTGTATTCCTTTTTTGCACAGCACAGTTTTCTTTAACTGTCCCTGCACTGACTCTGTTAGGAGTCAGAGCCCATGGACAGAGCTCTGGCCACCCCACAGGGTGGGCCCTCCAAGGGACCCCCATTCCTCCCAACATTAGTTGAGGACATACCCAGCAATTACTTACATGGAGTATTTTGGCTACTAAGATCTTTACATTTTCAGAACAATTTCAGGACTAATCCCTGATGAAACTCTACAGGTGTTTCTGGCAAACAAAGATTCTGGCTGACTCTCAAGACACAACTTACAGACATAAGCACTACTTTAGTGACAAGGTGACTCGTTCTTTTTCCTCAGTCTCATCCGGGTTAGGAACAGCAATTCCACTGTCCATGCAGCTGGTGCCCATTTAATTCCAGAATAATGTCCCGAGGGACCTTTGCTGTTCAGCTTTCCCGCGCTGTCTGTGGGTAACAAGGCTTGCTGGGGTCCTTTCCCCTTTGGCTGGAGAGGTGCCGGGTCCCAGGCCCTGAGGGACCCCCAGGCTCCTGGCTGGAATTCGTCTGGAAGTGCCTCAGTGTCACATCAGCCTTCACATGGAGCCCCGTGGATCAGAGCATTTCCCAAACGGGACCCTTGGGGCAAACACGCAGATGTGGTCTGGCACGATCTCTAAAACAATATCCCAAAACATCCACTTGTTCTCACATAGAGCACTTGGCTGCAGGGACATATTGCCAGGTTCCAGCATTCCAACAGTCTTGTCTTTCCCCAGAGCTGTTCCTGCAGCTGGCTCGGGAGGGCCACTTGGCCTCTCCACCCACACTTTGGCTCCATTATTAGGACTGCTGCATCCAAAGCCTTGATCTCCACAAACAGTGCTGATCTGAGCTGGATCTCCTTCCTTCACTGATGTTTCGAAAGCTGGAAGATCAATAATGGTGCTACTGTGCCACAGGGCTAAATCATCCAATCTTGTTCACTATTGCTGAAAAGGATTACTTTGATTTCTCCTTGACAATCTGCATCAATTCCTCTTCCCGTGACGTGAACCCTTTGCAAGGCCAAGCTCCAGTGAGCAGTTCCCCAAACAAAGTGTCCTGGAGGAATCTGAACTCCTCTTTCCGTATTGATAACTCTCATTTGCTTCTGATTTATCCTAATTAATTCCAATGCATCACAGTCCAGCCCTGCAGCCTCTGGGGGGCCCTGTCAGGGGCCGTGGCACCCAGAACAATTTCCCAGGAAGTCCAAGTCTCACTGGCCATGGTTGTATTTGCAAACCGGGAGCAGCCATGCACATCCAGGGCCTTTCCATTTCCCAGTGGGCCCATTGCTAAGGGTAGGGAGCACATCTGGGAGTTGGCTTCTCCATCGGGACAGCTTCTCAGCTCCTCATTTTTTCAACTGCTCTTTTAACAAACATTCATCTGTCCAACCAATGCCGCAGCTTGTGGATAGCCTGCTGTATGAAAAACCCAGCAGTCTTAATCACTGTGTTTTCCACACTAACAAAAAACACATTCCACATCACAGGGTCAGCAAACCCCATGAAAGCAGCCAATTTCATCCCTTCCTCCTGTATTCATTATAAACAGTCTCACAAAGTTTGCCGTGACGTTGATGTCCTTGTTAAAGCTTTTCTGTAGGGTATTCAGTGTTACATCCCTGAGCAACCAAAGCTAACACATGAGTACTGTCAGCATTATTTCACATTATTATTATTATTATTATTTATATAAAAATAAAAATATTATTTCATGACATGTAAGATATGCGTACACATATGTAGATATAACACAGTAACATTATTATATCACAAGCACAATGAAATTCAAGCTCAAGATTAAAACTTTTTCTGTGTCTCCATGTGGGAGTGTTCCAACACAAATTGTTCCTTCTGTTGCTGCTGTTTCCAATATGCTCTTAACAAAATCCCTCCTCATCCTCCCAAACCCACAAGTTCTTTTCCTTTTTCCATATGCAATTTTGGGATGCATTTGAAGACACCCACTGGTTCAGCCTCTTTTAACTCACGGCTCCACTGCTCCCACGGTGCTCTGACCTCAGCCCACTCCTGAGACACACAACTCTAGGGAAGGGCTTCGCATCCAGCAATTTCCAACGGGACGGACTCCTTACATTTACATTTTAAAAGTGACATTTTGTTGTGATACAGCCAGACTACACCACTTTGCTTTTACCAGTGGGCAAGGTCAGCACCAGAGACACAGACACCAGCTGAAGGAATTGCCTAATTTTCTAAAGTTCAAAGCAGCAAAGAATCACAGAAGGAGAAGCTCAGCAATGCACCCAGTCCTCACTCCCAAGAAGTGCCCGCAGTGATTAAGAAAGATCCATCAGCAGTTCCCCCCAGACTTTACCATCACCCAGATGCACACATCAGCTGGGGGAAGCTGTCACAGCCAAGGACTGCAGAGCCACTCCCGGACACTGGGAATTCCTGCAGGTGCCTCCAGCCACAGCTGAGGCTTCCAGCCCCGCTGAGAGAGGGCCCAGCTCTGACAGTGCTGAAGAAACAAAACTGACAGCACTTCTAGTGCAGCAACATCTGGTTTCATTCTCCTCTTGGCTCACACCCAGAGCCTGGCCAGGGCTCAAGGAGGAACCCAGGGAGTTGGCTTTGACCAAACACACCCCAAACAAGGCCAGATGTTGGATTTCATGGCCTTGTTCGGCTTCTAAATACACAAAGGTCAATCCACCTTTCACTCATGAGTGCATACATCTATCACAGCACTCATGTCCATGCATAGTTGGGTCATGTGTGGATACAAAGATAACATTTGGTTGGAAGGTTCATCCAGAGATCCCCTTTGGCTCAGGGCCTGGTGTTCAGCCCTCAGTCAGGGCCTCTTGTCCAGCCTTTGGTACTTCAGGCATGCGATTTACTGCTGGGCTTGACAGTGCTGGGTGAACAGCAGGACTGCATGAGCTCTGAGGTCTTTCCCAACTGGAAGGATTCTGTAATTCCAGGATTCCATCTGCTGCATTCAGCTAGGTCCATGTTAGCAGCATTCCTTGAGTCCAAAAGGCCCCTCTTGGTCAGCCCTTGTGGCCTAAGGCTCCAGCTCCTTTAGCTCCTGCTGCTAAGCTGCTCATGCTGAACGAGAGGGCTCAGGGAGAAGAAGAATACAGCTCATGCAATTCCTTCTGGGACGCTGAGAGGGGAGGGTGTGGCACCAGGAGCATTGTTTGCTGTGGCCTCCTCTCTACCCTTCAGGCCCTTCAGTGCTTTGAAGCAGCCAAGAGCTTTCTTCAAGGGTGCAAGGAAGCAGCTGTTCCTGCTCCCAGCTCTGGCTCTTCCCACTCTCTGACCTTGACTGGTTTTGTCCCTCTGGCTGTGCCCTCTGCTCCCCCTGTGCTTGGTGGCTGCTGCCCAGGACTGTGGCACTGGCACACATCAAGGGCTCCAGCCCCTCCTTTCTCTGCCCTTGCAGCTGCCTGCTCACAGCAGCCTTTTCCACCTGGAAGCTCCCCATGGAGAGGGAGTCCCCACCTCTGTTCCCTGCACAACCTCCAGGATGCCAGCGCTGCCATCTCCAGTCCCTGCTGGCACTGAGGGCTCCCAGGTGCCCCAGGCTGCTGTGACACCACTGCACACGGCAGGAACAGTGCCAGGGGCTGTGCTCAAAGTCAGGTCCATGTGCTGCTGCTGCTGCTGCTGCTGCTGTGGGTGTCGTTTTTTTCCAGCCCTGCCCAGAGTCAGGGATCAGATCCAGGCACTGCTGCTGCTCCCTCGGGATCAGCCACAATTTGGCTGTTGCTGTCAGTGCCAGCAGAAGCGGTGGCTGGAGCAGCGGGTGCTGACAGTGCCCCAAGTACACACAGGGGTCCCTGGGCTGGGGGTTGGGAGCTGGGAGGCAGCTGCCCCTTCTTCTCCCTCTGCCCCTTCTTCTCCCTCTGCCCCCACAGAGCTGGGCCAGGCACAAGGGGGGCAGCACAGCAAACAGGGAGCCTGCAAGTCTCTTCCAGCCCTGTCTGCTGAGAGTTTGGCCCTTGGAGCTCCAGGTGGACAAAGGCAGCTGCTCCTGGTCCCTCTGTGTGTCCCTGTGTTCAGCTGTGCTGCTCCATCAGTCCGTGCCCAGCAATGGGAAAAGCCTCAGGCCTGCAGGGCCAGGAGCTGCTGGGCTCTGCCTGGGCAGCTCAGCCAGCGGGAAGGAGCTGCTCCACACGGGAACCAGGAGCGAAGGACACTCCTGTTTTAGGAGAGGATTTCTGTTCTAGGAAAAACAAAAAACATAGAAAAGGAAAAAAAAAACACAGAAAACATGTGAAAGATACAAACAAAACAACGTGTTAGTGAAAAGTAGTCCAGACCTTTGGATAAAGGGGCAACCGATCTTTTTAAAACAAGGACTAAGTTATTTACTTTAGAAACGTGCTGATGGTATGGATCCATCTTACTGACCTCAGCAGCCTATTTAAAACGATGTTGGGGTTTATTTCCAATATTGTTATTTTCAATTGTGGTTGAAGCAAGAGGAAATTGCTTTGTGCCCTGCCAGCTCCAAGCAGGACTGGGAAACTAAACTCTGTCAAACCCCAAATCCTTTTTGAAGATGCCCTTCCTTCTCACCCTTCAAATGAGGTGCGCTGTTCCCTTTGAAATTGTCAGTGATTTCTTCAAGATGGAAAGACCCACTTACAGCTTTTTGCTCTGGTTTGGAAGTGCAGAAGGGCAACTCTCCATCCATCAGCTCCAGACTGCACTGCCTTAGGAACACGGCCCACTCGCCAGGTTTTGCCCACTCGTGGCACTTCTAGAGGAGGAAGAAATTGCACAATTGCTACGGCACAATTCCAGACAAAAAGGAATGGAGACAGACAAAACATCCTGTGGAGATCCAGGCATTCAGCTGGGACCGTGGAGAGTTTGGGTTCTTGCCAATTGGGTGTGTGTCCCTAACTGCAATCTCTTGGCCTGCAGGAGAGTCTCCCTCACCTGCAAAAGCAGAAAGCTCAGGCGGTGTGCTGGGAACGGGCTCGTGTGATGCAAAGCTCTCAGAGCCCTGTGAGGGCAGAGCGGGCCCAGCCGTGCCCAGGGCTGAGCCCAGCAGAGCCCTGGCACGGCCCAGAGCTGCCTCAGCATCCGCAGAGCCCGGCTGCAAGGAGAGAACCCAGAAACCACCCCTCAGCTGAAGGCTCCTGTCCCCCTTGTCCCAACCACGAGCAGTGCCCAGGCCATGCTGCCTGTGCCCAGAGCTGGGCACAAACCTCCCAGTCACTGCTGCCTCTGGGAGCAGAGCACGAGGGCAGGACACGTGCCCAGCCTGCAGCCAGCCATGGCACATCCAGCCCCTCAGCAGCTGCCCAGAGCCAAAAAGCACCTAGGCAGCCCACTGAAGAACTCCTTGCATCTACTCCAGCAAAGGGGGAACCTTTGGTTGCCAGCCAGGGGCCAGGCCATGCCCAGATCTGGGAGCATTCCCCTGGCTGTGGACTCACCTGCACACTGGGCGTGGAGCGTGTCTTTGAAGAAGGTGCCAGAATCAAAGTCCATCATCTCCTGCTGCCAGTGGCCAGGTCAAGGAAGAGGCTGTCAGCCTTGAGGTTGTCCTTGCAGCAGCTCCACGTGGTACAGCTTCTCCAGGGGCTGCTGCTCCTTCCCTGGGGGCCAGACCAGGCTGTCAGTGTTCTGCCCAGGGACTCAGCCATCACTGAAGCAGGACAAGTAAAACCAGGATGCATGGTGGCCGCCAGTGCTTGCAAGACCAGCTCAGCTCCAGAACGGACGTTCCCATCTGATGACCCCTGCTCCATGGTACAGGCAGGAGAAAAAAGTCTGTGTTTCTTTGCTTCTTATCACCAAGACACGTGTGGAGCTGTTTGATCCAGGCTCCCGGATCAAACGGTGCCTGTGAATCTCTCCCATCTTCTAGGGCAGGTGAACACCCTGCAGCCAGGGGTCATAGAAGAGATCTTCCAAAGATGGCCTGTCCATGGAGTGCATGCATAAACACCATCTGATAACATCTTGGCACTTTGGGGAGAGAAACCACAAATCACCGGTCAGCTGGAGGAGGATCCTGTTCACTTTGCCCCACTGTTCCCGTGCCCAGGCTCTGCTGGATCTGCTCAGAGCTGGGCCTGAGCTTTGCAGTCAATTCCCTGTTTTGGAGGAGAGCAGGAGAGCAGGACATGTGCCACATCCCAGAGATGAGGATTCACCTTGAGAGAGCCCTCGTGGGAACATGAGCTGGCCCCAGACGATGTCCCGGCCCTTCTTGAACGGGTGCTTCCCGCAGACCATCTGGTACAGCAGGATACCCAGGGACCAGACCGTTGCTGCCTCGCCGTGGTAGCATTTCAGGTGGGTCCACTCTGGGGGGCTGTAGGACCGTGTCCCTATGGAATACAGATGGAGCTCATCACGGGGATGCTGCTGCTCCCAGCGCCTCGCCCCAGCATCCCTGGGATTGGGGGGACTGCACCAGTGGCACAGGAGTGACCCGCTGCCTCGTCACCAACACCTGACTCCGGCGTACAAAAAGGAGGGACGGAAAAGAAACCACTGGTGTTGGGAGAGGGCAGCAGAAGCCCTGGGAAGGCCCAACCATGACACCCAGAAGAAAAACCCACCCAGGGGTGGGAAAAACCCACTCTCCTCTCTGCTTGCATTGCCCCCAATAAACATTAACAAGCCAAGGCAAACAGGGGCAGCAAAGCAGTCCAAGCCCTTCCTCGCCTGCACACCAAACGGAGCTGTGCACGGGTCTGAGCCCCCTCTCTTGCTCCCCCCAGGGGGTTTGTGTCGGGCTGGCTGCCCCAGCTCCAGCCACGGCTGAGTGGGTGGTGAATGCCGTTGGCAGGGCTGGGAGCTGGCTCCCCTCTGATCCCCACTCAAAAGCAACTTTTGGTGCAGGAGAAGCAATCCCATGACCTGCAGCAAAGCGGGGAATCCAAGCGGGGTGCCACAGTCAGGCTGGGCCATGAGATGCCCAGGGGCATCCCCCAGGCTGGGCTCACCTGCAAACTGGGTGTAGAGTGTGTCCTGGAGGAAGGTGCCACAGCCAAAGTCAATCAGTTTGGCCTGTCCGGTGGCCAGGTCGATGAGGATGTTGCTAGGTTTGATGTCGCGGTGCAGGACCCCGCAGCTGCTGCAGTGCCGCACGGCCTCCAGCACCTGGCGGAACAGCCCCCGCGCCTCCTCCTCCGGCAGGGAGCCCCGAGCCACGATGAAATCCAAGAGGTCCTGACATGGCTCGGGACGCTCCAGCACCAACAAGACGCAGCTGGGCAGCTCAAACCACTCCAGGAGCTGAATTACTCCACGGAACCCAGTGGACACCTTGTCCAGCAGCACGACCTCCAGGGGCGCACGGGCGCCGTTGGGCTGCGCGAGGACCACGATGCCGTCAGTGGGGCTGAGGCCGTGCCAGGGCTCTGGAACGCCTCAGCCAGCCCGGGATGCTCTGCATCCCCCGCTCAGCCCACGCCCGCTCTCCTTGCAGGGCTCCCGGCGGCTCCCAGCCTGCCGGGCCCCGGCTCCCCGCCGCCCGCAACGCCCCGGCTTCTGCCGCTGGCCCCGCTCACTCACCAGCTCGCCCCAATGGCGGATGCGATCCCGCCGCACGCATTTGATGGCCACCTGCGAACCAAGGGGCAGCAGCGGGCTCAGATCGCCGCCCGGCCCGCCGCGCCCCGGCCTCCTCCTCCGCCCTCCATCTCTTCCTCTTCCTCCTCCTCCTCCTCCTCCTCCTCCGCCCGCCGCCGGCCCCGCCACTCACCGGGGCGCCGTCCGCGAGCCGGGTCCCCGAGAAGACGCTGCCGAAGCCGCCGCTGCCCAGCAGCGAACCCAGCCGGTACCGCTCCGGCAAGGCCCCCTGCGCCTTCCCTGCGGGCGACACGCGGCCGTCAGCGCTCGGCCCGGGGCCACACACGGCCCCCGACCGCCCCCCGACCGTCCCGGGCCGGGCATCCCCACCCGCCCCGGGCCCTGGC
The DNA here is from genome assembly GCF_963662255.1 of Cinclus cinclus. Classification (NCBI taxonomy): domain Eukaryota; kingdom Metazoa; phylum Chordata; class Aves; order Passeriformes; family Cinclidae; genus Cinclus; species Cinclus cinclus. The sequence continues at coordinate 351,808 of NW_026912265.1, read as the reverse complement.
GGCTCGGGGCCGGCGGCCGCGCTGCCGAGCGGCGGAGCTCGGGCCGGGGAAGCCGCAGCGGAGGCGGCGGGAGCGGCCGCGCCGCGTGTGTCCTCAGCGGGCCCCTGGAGGAGCCGGGGCCGGGCTCGGGGTCGGGCTCCGGCCAGGCAAAGCCAAAGGGCAGCGATGCTGCCCCAGCCCCAGGCACTGATGCCCGCCCAGCACCGCCACAGCCACGAAAGCCAAAGCCGGGCAGAGGCGAGCCCGGGGTGGGACGGACGGGGCAGGTGACGGGGCAGCCCCGCCCGAGGCCGGGGGCGGGCCGGGGGCATGGCCCGGTCCGGCAGGGGGAGAGGGGGAGACGACGGGGGGGGTCTGGGGAACGGAGCCCGGGGAGAAGGGATAGAATGAACAAGAAAGAGAGTAAGAGGGCTTGTAGACTCGCTGCTGCTGCTGCTGCCGCTGCTGCTGCCGCTGCTGCCGCTGCTGGTGCCGCTGCTGCCGAAGCGCCGGGGCCGTTTGTCCGCGTGTCCGCGTGTCCGTTCGCCGCTCGCCCCACACGCCCCATGCCCGAGCCCCGCGCGCCCCGGGGCAGCCCCTGAGTCTGTCCAAACACGGGAACTTTGCCCTGTTCAGCCAAGGCCCAGAGTCCTGACTCCCGCACAGTGACACAGCAATCCCCTCGCTCGCTGCTGTGCATTGGCCCCGCTGAGGCTCACACACTGCCGCCGGGGCACGTTCCCTGGCTGGAGGATTCCTGCCCCACCCAAGCACTGCCCTTATGTCTCCAGCATTGCTTTCCAACAAAGCCACGGGAAGGCAAACTCTCTGCAGCTCATGGTACTTTACAGTGTCTAAGACTCACAAGTCATCGACCAGGAATTGTAAGGGAATGCAGCCCTGACTGCAGCCCTCCCAGAGTAGATGACAAAAAGAATCTAAAACGGGGAAATGCAGGTGAACTGGGTGAACTTTGTCTGAAAGAAGGGTCATTTTTTTCTAATAATTTCTAGTCCATTCCCTCTGCTTTTATGCTTCTTACAAGGCCATTTGCATGCCAGATTCCTCATCAAAGGAGAACCCTGAGCTTGTGGAACTGCGTGTCTGTTCCTCTGCAGGGACACTCAGGGTGAGACAGGATGCAATTTTGAAGCAATTGTGTTAAAGCAAAACCAGTTATTAAGTAGAGATTGATGTCCTTGCCCCAAACCAACAACCGTGGGCAAGTCCCTTTGGCTCAGCCTGGAGCAGTGACTTTGAGGGGTGTCCCCACTGCAGGGAGGAAGGCCCCCACCCCTCCAAGGAGGGAAATGTTGGGACACGCTGCCGTTAAAATCTGGCACGGGGCTCTTCCAGTCTGAAGTGCTGCCCTGTCAGGCAGATGTGCCCAGGCTGTGCCAACTCAGCAGCTCTGCAGAAGTTCTCAGCGGTGGCACTTGGTTGTTCCTTTCTCTGGGCATTTTACCAGCTCTGCCACAGCTTCAGCTCCCTCTCAGGATGTTGATCTTGGGGATGGAGGAGTCAGGCTGGTTTCAGCACTGTTGACCCCAAAAGCAGCGTGATCCCCCTCTTCATTTCCCACCGGGAGCTTTGCAAACAGAGCCTTGTTGGAGTTGTTTGAGCCCATTCCAGGCAGAGCCTCCTGCTGCAGCAGGAACTGCCTTTCCTGTGCCATGGCCAGGGCAGATCCCGCTGCAGGAAAAGGCCCAGGCCAGCCCCAAGACAGGGAAGGCCTCGGGCACAAGTGCAGAGTGCCGTGGTGGCACCTGTGCCAGGGAGAGCCTGAGACACCAAAGGCACCTTGGCAGCAGCAGCTGCTTCCAGGGCATGGCCACAAGCCTCCCTTGGCAACCCGGCCTGGTGGCCACCACTGCAGAGCTGCAGCTTCAGGGGTCATTTCTGGCTGGGCTCTGCAAAGCCACTCGTGCTCCAGGAACCCGACTGGGAAGCAATTGGCCCCAGCACCTTGGGGACAAGATATTAATGGCAAAACTCTTCATCCCTGCAGGGACAGGAGAGGGACAGAGGAAAGGGAAGAGCCAGGCCCAGGGGACATGACTGCAATGGTGGTGGCTGGGAGGTCGGTGCCACTGCAGCAGCCTGGCTGGCCCTCAGCAGACATTCTGGCCACAAGAGTTGTGAGCAGCTCTTGGCCCTGCAGGGCTGAGGATTTTTCCCCTTTGGTGGGCACAGACTGATGGAGCAGCACAGCTGAACTCCTCCTGGCACTGTTCCCTGCCGTGTGCAGTGGTGTCACAGCAGCCTGGGGCACCTGGGAGCCCTCAGTGCCAGCAGGGACTGGAGATGGCAGCGCTGGCATCCTGGAGGTTGTGCAGGGAACAGAGGTGGGGACTCCCTCTCCATGGGGAGCTTCCAGGTGGAAAAGGCTGCTGTGAGCAGGCAGCTGCAAGGGCAGAGAAAGGAGGGGCTGGAGCCCTTGATGTGTGCCAGTGCCACAGTCCTGGGCAGCAGCCACCAAGCACAGGGGGAGCAGAGGGCACAGCCAGAGGGACAAAACCAGTCAAGGTCAGAGAGTGGGAAGAGCCAGAGCTGGGAGCAGGAACAGCTGCTTCCTTGCACCCTTGAAGAAAGCTCTTGGCTGCTTCAAAGCACTGAAGGGCCTGAAGGGTAGAGAGGAGGCCACAGCAAACAATGCTCCTGGTGCCACACCCTCCCCTCTCAGCGTCCCAGAAGGAATTGCATGAGCTGTATTCTTCTTCTCCCTGAGCCCTCTCGTTCAGCATGAGCAGCTTAGCAGCAGGAGCTAAAGGAGCTGGAGCCTTAGGCCACAAGGGCTGACCAAGAGGGGCCTTTTGGACTCAAGGAATGCTGCTAACATGGACCTAGCTGAATGCAGCAGATGGAATCCTGGAATTACAGAATCCTTCCAGTTGGGAAAGACCTCAGAGCTCATGCAGTCCTGCTGTTCACCCAGCACTGTCAAGCCCAGCAGTAAATCGCATGCCTGAAGTACCAAAGGCTGGACAAGAGGCCCTGACTGAGGGCTGAACACCAGGCCCTGAGCCAAAGGGGATCTCTGGATGAACCTTCCAACCAAATGTTATCTTTGTATCCACACATGACCAAACTATGCACGGACATGAGCGCTGTGATAGATGTATGCACTCATGAGTGAAAGGTGGATTGACCTTTGTGTATTTAGAAGCCGAACAAGGCCATGAAATCCAACATCTGGCCTTGTTTGGGGTGTGTTTGGTCAAAGCCAACTCCTTGGGTTCCTCCTTGAGCCCTGGCCAGGCTCTGGGTGTGAGCCAAGAGGAGAATGAAACCACATGTTGCTGCACTAGAAGTGCTGTCAGTTTTGTTTCTTCAGCACTGTCAGAGCTGGGCCCTCTCTCAGCGGGGCTGGAAGCCTCAGCTGTGGCTGGAGGCACCTGCAGGAATTCCCAGTGTCCGGGAGTGGCTCTGCAGTCCTTGGCTGTGACAGCTTCCCCCAGCTGATGTGTGCATCTGGGTGATGGTAAAGTCTGGGGGGAACTGCTGATGGATCTTTCTTAATCACTGCAGGCACTTCTTGGGAGTGAGGACTGGGTGCATTGCTGAGCTTCTCCTTCTGTGATTCTTTGCTGCTTTGAACTTTAGAAAATTAGGCAATTCCTTCAGCTGGTGTCTGTGTCTTTGGTGCTGACCTTGCCCACTGGTAAAAGCAAAGTGGTGTAGTCTGGCTGGATCACAACAAAATGTCACTTTTAAAATGTAAATGTAAGGAGTCCGACCCGTTGGAAATTGCTGGATGCGAAGCCCTTCCCTAGAGTTGTGTGTCTCAGGAGTGGGCTGAGGTCAGAGCACCGTGGGAGCAGTGGAGCCGTGAGTTAAAAGAGGCTGAACCAGTGGGTGTCTTCAAATGCATCCCAAAATTGCATATGGAAAAAGGAAAAGAACTTGTGTGTTTTGGGAGGATGAGGATGGATTTTGTTAAGAGCATATTGGAAACAGCAGCAACAGAAGGAACAATTTGTGTTGGAACACTCCCACATGGAGACACAGAAAAAGTTTTAATCTTGAGCTTGAATTTCATTGTGCTTGTGATATAATAATGTTACTGTGTTATATCTACATATGTGTACGCATATCTTACATGTCATGAAATAATATTTTTATTTTTATATAAATAATAATAATGATAATGTGAAATAATGCTGACAGTACTCGTGTGTTAGCTTTGGTTGCTCAGGGATGTAACACTGAATACCCTACAGAAAAGCTTTAACAAGGACATCAACATCACGGCAAACTTTGTGAGACTGTTTAAAATGAATACAGGAGGAAGGGATGAAATTGGCTGCTTTCATGGGGTTTGCTGACCCTGTGATGTGGAATGTGTTTTTTGTTAGTGTGGAAAACACAGTGATTAAGACTGCTGGGTTTTTCATACAGCAGGCTATCCACAAGCTGCGGCATTGGTTGGACAGATGAATGTTTGTTAAAAGAGCAGTTGAAAAAATGAGGAGCTGAGAAGCTGTCCCGATGGAGAAGCCAACTCCCAGATGTGCTCCCCACCCTTAGCAATGGGCCCACTGGGAAATGGAAAGGCCCTGGATGTGCATGGCTGCTCCCGGTTTGCAAATACAACCATGGCCAGTGAGACTTGGACTTCCTGGGAAATTGTTCTGGGTGCCATGGCCCCTGACAGGGCCCCCCAGAGGCTGCAGGGCTGGACTGTGATGCACTGGAATTAATTAGGATAAATCAGAAGCAAATGAGAGTTATCAATACGGAAAGAGGAGTTCAGATTCCTCCAGGACACTTTGTTTGGGGAACTGCTCACTGGAGCTTGGCCTTGCAAAGGGTTCACGTCACGGGAAGAGGAATTGATGCAGATTGTCAAGGAGAAATCAAAGTAATCCTTTTCAGCAATAGTGAACAAGATTGGATGATTTAGCCCTGTGGCACAGTAGCACCATTATTGATCTTCCAGCTTTCGAAACATCAGTGAAGGAAGGAGATCCAGCTCAGATCAGCACTGTTTGTGGAGATCAAGGCTTTGGATGCAGCAGTCCTAATAATGGAGCCAAAGTGTGGGTGGAGAGGCCAAGTGGCCCTCCCGAGCCAGCTGCAGGAACAGCTCTGGGGAAAGACAAGACTGTTGGAATGCTGGAACCTGGCAATATGTCCCTGCAGCCAAGTGCTCTATGTGAGAACAAGTGGATGTTTTGGGATATTGTTTTAGAGATCGTGCCAGACCACATCTGCGTGTTTGCCCCAAGGGTCCCGTTTGGGAAATGCTCTGATCCACGGGGCTCCATGTGAAGGCTGATGTGACACTGAGGCACTTCCAGACGAATTCCAGCCAGGAGCCTGGGGGTCCCTCAGGGCCTGGGACCCGGCACCTCTCCAGCCAAAGGGGAAAGGACCCCAGCAAGCCTTGTTACCCACAGACAGCGCGGGAAAGCTGAACAGCAAAGGTCCCTCGGGACATTATTCTGGAATTAAATGGGCACCAGCTGCATGGACAGTGGAATTGCTGTTCCTAACCCGGATGAGACTGAGGAAAAAGAACGAGTCACCTTGTCACTAAAGTAGTGCTTATGTCTGTAAGTTGTGTCTTGAGAGTCAGCCAGAATCTTTGTTTGCCAGAAACACCTGTAGAGTTTCATCAGGGATTAGTCCTGAAATTGTTCTGAAAATGTAAAGATCTTAGTAGCCAAAATACTCCATGTAAGTAATTGCTGGGTATGTCCTCAACTAATGTTGGGAGGAATGGGGGTCCCTTGGAGGGCCCACCCTGTGGGGTGGCCAGAGCTCTGTCCATGGGCTCTGACTCCTAACAGAGTCAGTGCAGGGACAGTTAAAGAAAACTGTGCTGTGCAAAAAAGGAATACAATGATCAGCTTCACAGGGTTCACTAAGATTTCCCTTCAGTAGAAACTGAACCCTGTTGGAGTTAGAGGCCCCAGTGTGAAAGGATTTCTGTGCTTTGCCATCACTCCCAATGTCCATAGAACTTGGGGTGCTGGAGCTGGTCAGGGTCAGTGTTAGAGCACTGCCAGCTGCAGGGCCACTGTGAAACTGCTGTGGCCCAAAGGCACGGGGGACACAAGAGGAGCACAGGGAGGAGCCCTGGATGCATCAGCAGCCCACAGTGGGAAATGGGAAATCAGACCTTTGGTACTGGGAATGGGACCTGCTGGATGTGCAGAGACAATGCCTGTAAAGGCTTCCCTCAATGTGTTTGGGTCCTGTTTTTCAGGCAGTGTTGATGCCTCCCTTGGGGGTACTTCAGCAACAAGCAGAAGGAAGAGTTTGGGCCGAGAGAACATTTCCCCCCACAGAGTGCCTTTGGTCTCAGAAAGCCAAAGACTCTGGTTCACCCTGTGCCCCATGAGCACTGCCTCGTCCTATGGAGTTCACATTAATGAGCTACATGGATTATTTGAAGAAGTAGAAAAGCATACTGTGCAAATATCCAGTAGCACATCCTGTGAGCTCCAACAAACACAAATGGGGCTCTACAGAACCTCATGGCCTTGGATCATCTGCTTGCTGGGCAAGGAGGAGCCTGGGCTATGACGGGACAGGAATGTTGCACTTCTATCAGTGATGAGTCTGAAGTGCAGCCATCAGGAATCACCTCAATAGGAAGAGCAGTAGAAGAGTGGCAGAAAGAAGAAAATTCTTCTTGCTGAGATTGCCTTCATGCCTGCCAAATTGGAGGCTGCTGTGAAATGCATTTGTGGCAGTCACTGCAAACATTGCAGTGTGAGCCCTTGGTGTGTAATGATTCCATGTTAGAGTTGTTGTGACACTTTGTGCTGGGAAATGGAGCACTGAGACTTGTCTCAAGAGAGACACAGTCTCAAGAGAAAGTGGGGATTTGAGAAACAACAGAGAAGAGCAACTAATTAGGCATGTTTTAAAAGAGTTGCAAATTACAGCTCTGAGTAATGAACTGTTCTTCAATTAATGCTTAATTGAAGAACAAGAGGTGATGCCTTTGTGCCTCATACCTAAATCCAAGAATCCATTATTGAAGGAATTGTTATGGAGGTTGTAGTTCATGCCTTGGTCAAAGCACTGGTTGAAGTACCAAGGCCTGAACATCAGGCCCTGAGCCAAAGCTGAATTCTAGATGCACCTTCCAAGCAAATGTTATATTTTTATCTGCTCATCATTGAGGCTTTTTTAGCAATACGATCTCTGTATCTGTGTATTGGTGAAACAAGGATTTACCTTTCAGCGTTTAGAAATCCAACAAGGTCCCATCTGGCCTTGTTTGGGGGTGTTTGGTCCAAGTGAACTCCCTTGGTTCCTCCTTGAGCCCTGGCCAGGCATTGGGAGGAACCAAACAGGAGACTTAAACCCATGTTCCTGCACTAGGAGTGCTGTCAGATTCTCTGTTCAACACCATCAGAGCTGGGCCCTCTCTCAGCAGGGCTGGAAGCCTCAGCTGTGGCTGGAGGCACCTGCAGGAATTCCCAGTGTCCGGGAGTGGCTCTGCAGTCCTTGGCTGTGACAGCTTCCCCCAGCTGATGTGTGCATCTGGGTGATGGTAAAGTCTGGGGGGAACTGCTGATGGATCTTTCTTAATCACTGCGGGCACTTCTTGGGAGTGATGTCTGGGTGCATTGCTGAGCTTCTCCTGTTGTGATTCTTTGCAGTTTTGCGTTATATAAATTACGCAATTCCTTCAGCTGGTGTCTGTGTCTTTGGTGCTGACCCTGGCCACTGGTGAAACTGAGTCCCATCGTGCCTAGGAGTTACCTGGGAAGACAAACACCACCACTGCAAATGTCCCATGGTTTCTGCCTTCTTCCCCCCACTTTATACGCTGAGCATGATGTCCCATGGTCCGGGATCTCCCCCGGGTCAGTTGGGGTCGCCTGTCCTGGCTGTGTCCCCTCCCAAGCTCCCCTGCACCCCCAGCCCCTCCCCAGCATGGCTGAACCAGGGGCAGGAAAGGCCTTGGCTCTGTGCAAGCTCAGCAAGAGCAAAACCGTCTTTGTGTGATGGAGCCTGTGCTCAGCACCCGACCCCAGCAGTGTCTAGGTGCCAGCGTCCATGGCATCAGGCCCTACAAGGGGTTTCCATGGCAAGTGCCATGCCAGGTGACCCAGGTGTCCTGTCCCAGTGAGGCTTGCCATGGAAACAGTGCCCAGCTGACCTTTCTGTCTGGCTGAGCTGGCCTTTGGCCCTGGCCCTGGGGTTTGCTGCTGGTCCTGCTGGGCCTGCCCAGCCAGCGCGGCACAGGGCAGGTGGCCATGGCACAAGCCCCCAGCGAGGGATCCCCTCTGGCTCTGGGCAGTGACAGCAGCCCTGAGCAAGGGGCCCAGGGCAGGTTTCCATGACAAGCAGCCATCACAATGGCTCCAGGCGTTGGCTGCCGTGGCACCAAACTGAGGAAGGGGTCTCTGTGACTGTTGCCATGGCACCTGACTGCATCAATGAGTGTCAGTGCAGCTGAAGCTGGACCAGCCCCGGCAGTGCTTTGTCCTCAGGCTTGCCATGGCAGCTGAGGACCCAACAGGTCTGCATGCAAGTGCCCATGGAACCTGACTGCACAAATGGCTCCTTGGGGTGGTTTCCAAGGCAACTTGAACTGATGAGGGTTGCCCTGGCACCCAAACCCACTAGTGGGGGTCAGTGCAGTGTCCCTGGCAACAGTCCCTTGCAATGGCCCAGGGCACCTTGGGATGCTAATCCACCCTCACAGCTGGGCAGGGCAGCTCTGGAATGGTCTTGGTGCTGCCTGGGGCTTGGCACACACTTGAGGAGGGTGTCTGTTTTCAGTGGGGAACTTTTCGTTGTTTGGAGCAATCAAAACTGTTGTAGGTTGGTGTAGAAAAAAAAAAATAGGAAAACCCTTCTTAGGGTGTGTGCAGCCAGTTCTCCAAGCAAAGCAGGGGTGTCAGCTGAGTCAGGACAGACAGGATGCGGTTGGGGAATGTGCAGCAAGGTTGTCCACACCAGGTCAAACCTCAAGGCACAGCTTCTCTGAGCAGGCCAGACCTCCTTAGGAGACACCCTGGAGCAATATCCATCACACAATGCTACAATCTCAGGGCCTGAGAGGAGACTGCACAAACGTCTCCAGGAGTCCAAGTCAGAAAAAAGAATGCAAAGGGTCTGGAGGCATTAATATGTCCCACTGAGGTCCAGCTGCAGCACAGGCTGCTCATGGGCTCCTTGCAGGAGGGAATTGGAGGCCAGGATTGCACAAAATCCTCACAGAGACTCAGTGTGGGAAGGAAAATGCAAAGTACCTTAAAATACCTTGGTTATCTCAAAGCATTAATGAGCGCCCCCCAGTGTCCATACAGAGCAATCAAGGGACTCCTTAAAGTAGATAATTGGAGGTCAAGATTGCACAAACCTCTCCTGGAGTCGGTATCAAAAGGGAAACACCTAGTACTTGAAAAATCTGAAGTATCCTGAAGCATTAATGAGCCCCACTGAGTGTTGGTAATGATTAAGAATCTCAAGGGACTCATTAGAGCAGATAATTGAAGACCAGGATTGTAGGAAGCTCTCAGAGACTCCAAGGCAAGAGCAAAGGCCAAGGTCCTTTGGAAAACCTGCAGTCCCTGGAAGCATTCAGGAGCCCCCCAGGGCCATTCCTGACCAAGGCTCCCCAGGGACTCATGCCAGCAGATCCCTGAGGCCACCGGGGTGTGGGGCAGGGGAGGATGCTGAGGGCAGGACAAGGGGGTGACAGTGCCCAGCCTTGCTGGGGCTGTGCCAGGAGGCCCCAGTGGCTCAGGACAAGGTGTCTCCTCCCAGCCCTTGGTGGCACAGACGCTGCTGTGCCCCAGGGCACCAAGACTTGGCTTCTCCTGGGCACTGCCAGCCCTGCCAGGGCCCTTGGCCATGTCCAGCACAGCTTGTCCTGCACTGTCCCACAGCTGCTGCTGTGCCCCTGCAGGCTGCACACTCCCATCTCACTGCCCCCCTGGCTCTGCCCTGCCACTGCCCACCCTGCCCTGACTTCTGCCCAGGCTGTCTCTGCAACCCCCAACCAATGGGCTGGGGATGGGCAAGTGTTCCTTAGGGCACAGGGAGGGGACAGCTTGGCTGGGGTGACCCAAGGGCTCTCCCATTGCATGCGATGTCAAGGGCAGCAATACACTGAGGGCAAGGAAGGTCGTGAGATGGTCTCTGAATTTTCTCTATTAATACGTTTGTCTTCCAAAGCAACCACTACATCTACTGAATTCTTGCCTCCCTGTGGTTTTCTTTGCTTCTGCATTTGGCCTTTGCTTTTTACTTCCTTGCCCTGCCCTCCCCATTAATCTCTCTTTCTGTTGACCCACAGGTTTTCAGCTTATTTTCTCCTGTTGTCTGACTGAGGAGGGCCAGTGACAGACACTTGGCTGTCACTTGATGGACAGAGAGGTTTAACCATGGTCACCTTTCCTAAGCCTTCTCTTCTGGGCACAGCCAGCAATGTCAGGGCTCTGTCAGGTGCCCAGCCCTGAGCTGGGCTCATGCCCCGCTCACAGCCACAGGGGCATCCAGGGACACGAGTCCTTCCCTGGCACACACACAGACAGTTCATTGCAGCACGGGCAGCGGCTCCCTGGGCTCTGCTGCCGCTGCCAGAGCCTGGCAGGGAGCTCAGCCCTGTGGGTGTCACCCTGCCCTGCCCCTGCCCCAGGTGCCCCACAGCCGGAGGGATGGACACGGGGAGCTCTGGGCACAGGAGCTCATCCCAGCCCTGCATTCAGGAGTTCCCAGGGGACCTTACTCTCTGGAAACTCCAGGAAGAGCTGAAGGTGTTTGTGCTCCCTGGGTTTATGTCGTCGTCGTCCCCACCCCCACCCCACACAGAGGATGCTCAGGGCTGTGTCTTGTCCTTGCACTGCAAACACAGACTCCTGACCCGGTCACTTGATGTCCCACCATGGAGGGAAGAGCAACCTCTGTGACCTGGGCTGAGAGGCCACTGCTGGAAGCAGCGCTGCCTTTGCAAGGGCACACCTGGGGGCCTCCACCCTGAACACTGCCACATTTTTCTCTTCACTGCTGGTTTCCTCTCCAGGGCACTGTGTTGGGCACATCCTTGAGAACAAATTGGGAAGAAGATTGAAGCTTTTTGGCCCTGCTCCGGGGACATGCCCTTGCACCATGGAAATGCTCTTGTAGAGCCCAACTCTGTCCCAGCAGTGCCCACAACCTGTCCTTGCCTGCAGTCTCTGGACAGTCACCCAGCAGGGCAGGGACCAAGCTGAGAGAGCCCTGAGGCCTTAAACCAGCACAGGGGCTCTGAAGGGGAGTGTGGAAGTGAAGGAAGAGGAGGTTACACAGGAGAAGCCCTGGGGCTCCCTGGCAATGCTGTTCTGCTGGGACTCTTCTCCCCCTGCTCTGCCCACAGGCACCGACCCTGCAGCTCCAGAGATGTCAGGGAGGAAAGATGTCAGGCAAACAAGACAACACAGAGTTCTTTCTGTTGTTTCAGCACACACTTACTGTACTAGAGCTCCCCATTTCTGCAGTCTCTGGGTCACACTAGAAAGGCAAATACTGAAATATTTGCCTGAACAGTCCAAGATTTTGGTGCGAGCAAGTTCTCAGAAGTGTAACACCTGTGTCAGCAGCAAAAATACGGGACACAAAGTGGGCATTAATGAGTAACTTAGTAACAGCTATGCAGAAGAATGACAGTTCATTGCTTCTGAAAACCACTCAGTGATCATTGTCCTCAGGGTGTCCTTCAGGTCCTGGTTCCTCAGGCTGTAGCTGAGGGTGTTCAGGGCTGGAGGCAGCACTGAGTACAGAAGTGACAGTGCCAGATGCAGGGATGGGCAGGAGATGGAGGGGGGCTTCAGGTAGGCAAACATGACATTGCTGAGGAACAGGGAGAGCACGGCCAGGTGAGGGAGGCAGGTGGAAAAGGCTTTATCCCATCCCTGCTCAGAGGGGATCCTCAGCACAGCCCTGAAGATCTGCACATAGGAGAAAACAATGAATACAGAAGAAGCAAATGCTAAACAGTTACCACCCATGAGTAGGCCAAGTTCCCTGGGGTAGAATTTGGAGCAGGAGAACTTGAGGATCTGGGGCATTTCACAGAAGAATTGGCCCAGGGAATTGCCCCGGCACAGGGGCAGTGAAAATGGACTGGGAGTGTGCATGAGAGCATGGAGAAAGCCACTGGCCCAGGCAGCTGCTGCCATGTGGGCACAAGCTCTGCTGCCCTGGGGGATCCCCTAGTGCAGGGGTGTGCAGATGGACACGTAGTGCTTGTAGCACACGAGGGTCAGGAGATACTACTCTGCTGTGGTAAAGAACAGCAAGCAAAAGAGCTGTACAGCACATCCTGCACAGGAGATGGGCCTGGTGCCCCAGAGGGAATTGTGCATGGCTTTGGGGACAGTGGTGCAGGTGGAGCCCAGGTCGCTGAGGGCCAGGTTGAGCAGGAAGAAGAACATGGGGGTGTGCAGGTGGTGGCCGCAGGCTACGGCGCTGATGATGAGGCCGTTGGCCAGGAGGGCAGCCAGGGAGATGCCCAGGAAGAGGCAGAAGTGCAGGAGCTGCAGCTGCCACGTGTCTGCCAATGCCAGCAGGAGGAAGTGGCTGCGGGAGCTGCTGTTGGACATTTCTTCACTCCGGGCATTGGAGACTGTAGAAAGAAGGCAATGACAAGCTGGGACAGATTTCCCTTGGTCATTTCTGGTCTAATTTCTTGGGAATCTCACCAATATGACTTCTCTTCCTAGGGGGGATCTTGGCGCAGCTTCTTTATTTTTGAGCTCTGGTTTGTCTTGCTGCCTCATCTTCAGCATTGCTCTCAGCCTGCACACTGGGGAGCTCAGAGGGAAAACTGGGCTCCCTGTGCCCAGGGCAGTCAGACCTGCTGGTCCCCACACAAGTGCACTTTGCTCATGGCAACTCCATTTTAGACAAATGAAATTGAAAATGTTCTTAAACAATAAAGTGGACTTTTTAAAGTCTCCAATTTCAAAATCATTGAACCCTGGAGGCACTGATGGCAGGTGGGGACAAGAAATAGAAAGGTGTCCCTGGTGCTGAGCTCACCTGGATGTGTTTCAGGAATGCAAAGGCCAAAGCCTGAGCCCCAGTCCCTGGCAAGGCAGATCCTGTCCCTCCCTCATTGCTCAGGGCTCTTCCCGGGGCCAGCAGCCATGGCCAAAGTGCTGCAGGAGTTGGCTCTGGCAGGGCCTTTCAGCTGCTGCCCATCCCTGTGCCCTCTGCAGCCCAGGCTGTCCTACGGTGCCCATGCCCTGCCCCTCTGTCCCTGCAGGCTGTCCTCAGCCCCCGGCTGCCCCACCTCGCTGGCCCCTTCCTTTGCTGCCAGCTCTGCCTCCTGCCTGCCTCTGCCTGGCCACACAAAGCCTTGGGCTGCTCCACACTCTTTCTGGGGGATTTCTTGCACCACAGCCCTGCCCTGGCAGAGAAATTCCTTTCTCCTTGGGTCCAGTCTGGCCCTCCCCAGCGGCCCTTGGCATTAATCTTTTCTATCTCTGGCTGTTTTCTGCCATGTCAAAAGGATCCACCATCTCTGAAACCACCCTTCAGGCACTCCCAGGGCTCTCCTCCACCATCCTCCGCCTCCACTCCACTGAGCACAGAGCTCCTTTGTCCCTGTATCGTGGTCATGTGCTTGAGGCCTCCAAACCCCATCCCAGGAGATCTCTGGACTTTCTCCAAGATGTTGGCAAATAAACCAATTCTGCTCATAGTCTGAGAAATTCACCGCAGGACCAGGCCAGCCTGACCTGTCTATCCTGGCTACTTTTGTCTGGGAGCAATCCTTGGATATATGGAATTTGGGAGGCCAAATTCCAATTTAGGTCATGGTCAGGAAGGACAAGAAGGCCGGTTCTTTTCCCTAGGAAGGAAGGCACAGAGCCCCAGTGCTCCAGAGACTGATGAGAGGCAGCCCTGGACATTCCATGGGCAGCCAGACCTGTCAGGTAGCCCCTGGGAGGCCAAGCCAGCCAGACCTGTTCCATGTGTGATAATTGATAAAAGATTCGTGTCAATCATAAAAGTAGCTGGGTTTGTATAAACCAGAATACTCAGGTCTGAAATGAAGCATGGACATTAGACAGAGAAAATACATATGATTAAATAATTTTGTTTAAATCCCCCTATTATGAATATTATGATTTTTTATTAAATTGTATCTGATACCAGTTTGTAAAACGGGGGTTTCCCACGGCCTGAAAGATATTGCAAAATCAGATTTCCTGCATTTGTATAATCAATTGCAGCCTAAAAGATTTTGCACTACCAGATTTCCTGCCTTGGTGTAATCAATTGCAACTTAGCTGTTAAGACAAGACCCCCATGTCTACTGTTCCTTATCTACCAAGACCACATGGCTGCTTGGCAAACTGTCCCGAGACTACAAGGAGAACCATCCTATAAAAAGGAGCTGCCAACCAACATTCGACGGAGCGTGGAGTGGGCGCTGACCCCTCACGTTCCCCAGCGCTGCTTGCTCCGTCTATACCAAATAAAGCAATCTAAATTTTGCTAAATATCGAGACTTTGTTTCTCATTTATAATAATTTGGTGCTGAAACCTGGGACATCCTTGGAGCCTTGAGAGGCACTGCAATTTCAGGGAGGCGCCCCGCTCCCACGGCCCCGGTTCCTCAGTGGTTCTCAGGACCCATGGACGTACCTCACGATATAGACTGAGCAAGGAAAAAAACTCCCCGGAAGACCACGGCAAAATCACCTGTCATTCTTGTGCACGCAGACCCAGACAGGAGCGTCGAAGCCGTAAGTGACTGTCTGGTTTGGTGGAGGTGACTGTGTGCTTGCTGAACGAGACGTGGATTTTTCCACGAACCGAGTGTGGAGTCCTTCTGTCCGCGGTTCTGGTTTCCCGCCAGGGGCCCGGCCGGGGAAGGGACGAAGCGAGTGCTGCTTTTTCCCATCCTAACCCAGGTAGAGGCCAGGTTCTTTTCCCATCCCAACCCAGGCAGAGGTGGGACTTGGGGGGAGGGACTTGGGGGGGGGGAAAGATTGGAGAGCAACACAGGAGTCACGGGGGAAGAGGGAAAAAGCTGCTTTTTCCCATCCCAAGCCCAGGTAGAGGCAGAATTCCTTCCCATCCTGACCCAAGGAGAGGCAGGATCCGGGTGGAATACAAGAGGAAGCACAAATACCTCAAGATAGTCCTTTGAGGTAAAAATAGGACAAAGAAAGAGGAAGGTTTTAAGTCCAAACAACCCACGAAGGGTTCAAAGTTCTTAAAAACAAAATAAAAAAAATAAAAAAAAAAAGAAAAAAGAAGGCCAGTAGGTTGCCAGAAATACCACCGGGCAGCACTTTGGGAATGACGTTGGGACACAAGGGAATTATACAAAAGAAAAAGTAAAGAAAAAAATGGAGTTGTGGGGCATTAAACACTTAGGATGCTTGTAAAGAACCATTTAACAGAGAGGAATGTGACTGTGCTGCTCTGTGGACAGAACAGCATAAACCATTCTCGGGATGTACGGTCAAGGAAAAAGAGGATGAGGATAACAAAAAAGGTTACCTGGGAATCCCTTGATAATCTCCCACCTCCATATAATACAAAAAAATACAGGCGATCCCCCCCTCCCCCCCCCAATGTCTCTGCTCCCTCCCCTTCTGGTACTCCAATAGCTCAAAGGACTCCCTGGAGTCAAAGAAATACCAGGAGCGATAGGATCAGCAGAGAGGAGGGAGATAATGACACAAAGGCTCCCCTTTACCCCCTGAGGGAAGTCCCATTAGCGGGACAACAGACTGAATTAACTGGATTTGTAAATGTTCCCTTGAACACAGGGGAGGTAAGAAACTTAGAAAAAGAGATGGGAAAACTATTGGAAGATCCTATAGGGGTATCTGAGACACTAAATCAATTCCTCGGACCAAGTATGTGTACTTGGATGGAATTACAATCTACATTAAGTATCCTACTCACCAGGGAAGAAAGGGGGAGGGAAAACACGAAAACCCCCACGGAAACAAGGAAATGAGGCAGGAAATAATTCACTAAGTCGAACCTGCTTTTACTGTAACAAGAAAGGTCATAGTAAAAAAAAAAAAAATTGTAAAGAGAGGATACGGGATGAAAAAATGTTCCAAAAGAACGAATAAGGGTGTCAAGGGCTGTATGTATTGGGGACTATACCATCGAAAGAGCCCTTGAAAAAATAATTTTTAAAAAATCGGTCCCCATGGAGAGGAGGTGGAACTTTTAGTAGATACAAGAGCCAAAAAAAAATATCCACAATTAAACACCTACCAAAAACGTGCAAACCTAGTAGAGAAACAGCACTTGTGATGGGAGCAAAAAGTGAACCATTTTGAGTCCTTATTATTAAATATATGCAAATTGAGACCCAGAGCAGAATTGAATTACAAATCTACTGTTACTGCCAGAGGCAGAAAATAATTTATTAAGAAAATGGACAAAGGTGAATGACAAAAGTTTTTAAAAAGTCAAACATGATTCAATTCAAGCCCCTGTACTAAGTCTCCCGGATTTGGAGAGACCATTTCAGTTATTTGTAAACACCTCTGATCAAACAGCATATGGGGTACTCACTCAGGAATGGGCAAGCAGTCAAAGGCCAGTGGGATATTATTCTAAACTGCTAGACCCTGTCAGTTGGGGCTGGCCCTCATGTCTACAAGCCCTAGTGGCCACAGCACTTTTAACTGAGGAAGCCCAAAAAGTCACCTCTGGGGCACCCCTAATGGTACACTCCCCTCATCATGTCAGGGGAATTCTGAATCAAAAAGCTGAGAAATGGCTAACCGATGCCTAAATATTAAAATATGAAGCTATTCTAATTACTTCCCCAAATTTAGAGCTAAAAGCAACAACTGCTCAAAGTCCTGCACAATTCCTATATGGGGAACCAGGAGAAAACTTAAAATATAATTGTGTGGACATTATAGAATTACAAAGAAAAACTAGACCTGACTTGGAAGACGTTAAACTTAAGGATGGAGAAAAATTGTTTATAGACAGATCTTCGAGAGTAGTGCAAGGACAAGGTTGTTTAACTTGTCAGAAAATTCATAAAAAAAGGTATGCAACAAGGTCCGTCAGGAGGATGGAAAACTGCTTACAGACCCTTTGAAAGAATACAAATAGATTTTACAGAATCACCAAAAATAGGAAGATAGACATATTTACTAGTAATAGTAAACCAATTAAGCCACTGGGTAGAGGCATACCCTGCAGCTGGAGACACATCACAAGTGGTAGCCAGAATATTGACAGAACACATAATACCAAGGTATGGGCTGGTCCGAGCAATAGACTCAGACCAGGGACACACTTTACATTGGAAGTGCTTGTTATAAGTGTTTGTCACACACACTGACTCAGAGCCAATTGAACATCAATAAGGGGAATTTATTAAGCAAGCGGTAACAAGCAAAAGCAGCGCTGGGCGGCCGGGAGTTAGCACTCTACCAACGGCGCGCACTTTCCTCTCTCAGTCCTTTGGGTTTTATACCCCTTGTTTCTGGTGTACGTGTCCCTTTTGCTATCGTGTCTGCGCTTGCACTGCCTGTTGATAGGGGTCGTACTTTGCCCTCCTGTGGTCGTTGGAATGAAGAAGACTCCTCTTCCCGACAGAACCTCTGCCTTATCAGTAGATCCTTTTTACACGTTGAACAATGGATACTTAAGTATGGTTAATTAACTCAGCTCAAACTAATCAAGACATTCTTGTGGACTACGGGTGCATGACTTGTGCCCTCTCAGATCTGGTTCTATTCTTTGTTATTTTATTGAACTCTTGGTAGTCCTTCTATTTTAATGAACAATTTTTATGTTGTTTTTATTACAGTGCTGAAGTTACTGACCTCGGCACTAGGCATCAGCTGGGAGTATCATACACCCTGGCACCCTCAGAGTTCTGGAAGAGTTGAAATGATGAATCAACCTTTAGAACAGCAGCTGTCAAAATTAATGATTGAGACTAAAATGCCATGGACAAAGTGCCTCCCACTGGCCCTGTCTAATACATGGCAACGCCAAATTCGAAAACAGGGATTTCACCATATGAAATGCTGGATGGTATGCCTTACCCTAAAGGAGTACGCCTTGATCCGGCTTAGTTCAGGACCCTTCTCTTCAAAACTACATAATAACAATCAACAAAGACTTGCGAGAATTAAGGAAGAAGAGAATTTTAGCTCAAACCATACCTCTAGGATTTGCCATACATACGATTAAGCCAAGACAGGTTGGACCGTGACATCCGAGCCCAGAGGCCTCAAAGTGCGAATTCGGAGGACTTGCTGTGGATACCAGATCAATTCTTCTCAAAGGCCTCCCAGTCAGGACTGAAAATCACCTGTCCTGAACCTGGGTGTGATTGTAGCCCGTTCATCAAGAAAAGGTGTCCGAGTTGTGGTGGAGTCATTCCTATGGTGGGTACCTCCCATTCGCATCACGTATCCAATGTAGAAGAAATGAATAGAAGGAAACTATTAAGGTACTTAATACCCTATCAGCACAAGGAGAAATCGAAATTAATGATCACAACTGGTGGGAGTTATTTGAGAATGGGACAAGCAAACAAAAAAAAAACCAAAACAAAAAACAAAAGCCAAAGCAAAGGCTTTGGCAAAAGAGTGCCAGAAAGGGTTGTGTATACCGTGCTCTTACTGCTGTACCTGGTCCTGGGGATAAAGCTAAAAGCTGGAACAAAAGTAAGAAACAACACCAGAAGAAAAGGACAAAGTGGGACACCCCAGGACATAGTCCCTGCTGCCGAGAAGGAGAAGATGAAACAAACCTCGGCTACTGGCAGCAACCCCGTAGGCCTTGAGGGAGGCAGAGGGATGAACATAGTCCTGAGAGTCATCCTATTGCTCATTATGATAAAAGGAAACAGAGCTGACGCTTGTTCCAAGCCTTACCAGACAATCCGGTAGAGTGGACACACGGTATCCACCCTTGCCTTCCACACACATATCTATTCGGCCTGCTATAATAAGCACAACTTAGAAACTTGCACTACTATGGGAAAAGTTACAGGGTAGCCACCAATTTAGAAAAAAGGGTGGGCTCCATCAGCATACCAGAGTTTCCCAGTAGGAGAAGCGCACCTCTGCTTCACAAAAGAAGCAATGTGGGATGTTCAGATCAGGGAGGAGTGTAAGATCACTACAAATTCAGAGACCATCTCACGCCCTTCCTTGCCCTCAGTTTATTGCTGCCCTTGACATCGCATGCAATGGGAGAGCCCTTGGGTCACCCCAGCCAAGCTGTCCCCTCCCTGTGCCCTAAGGAACACTTGCCCATCCCCAGCCCATTGGTTGGGGGTTGCAGAGACAGCCTGGACAGAAGTCAGGGCAGGGTGGGCAGTGGCAGGGCAGAGCCAGGGGGGCAGCGAGATGGGAGTGTGCAGCCTGCAGGGGCACAGCAGCAGCTGTGGGACAGTGCAGGACAAGCTGTGCTGGACATGGCCAAGGGCCCTGGCAGGGCTGGCAGTGCCCAGGAGAAGCCAAGTCTTGGTGCCCTGGGGCACAGCAGCGTCTGTGCCACCAAGGGCTGGGAGGAGACACCTTGTCCTGAGCCACTGGGGCCTCCTGGCACAGCCCCAGCAAGGCTGGGCACTGTCACCCCCTTGTCCTGCCCTCAGCATCCTCCCCTGCCCCACACCCCGGTGGCCTCAGGGATCTGCTGGCATGAGTCCCTGGGGAGCCTTGGTCAGGAATGGCCCTGGGGGGCTCCTGAATGCTTCCAGGGACTGCAGGTTTTCCAAAGGACCTTGGCCTTTGCTCTTGCCTTGGAGTCTCTGAGAGCTTCCTACAATCCTGGTCTTCAATTATCTGCTCTAATGAGTCCCTTGAGATTCTTAATCATTACCAACACTCAGTGGGGCTCATTAATGCTTCAGGGTACTCCAGATTTTTCAAGTACTAGGTGTTTCCCTTTTGATACCGACTCCAGGAGAGGTTTGTGCAATCATGACCTCCAGTTATCTACTTTAAGGAGTCCCTTGATTGCTCTGTATTGACACTGGGGGGGGGTGGGGGCGGGGGCTCATTAATGCTTTGAGATAACCAAGGTATTTTAAGGTACTTTGCATTTTCCTTCCTACACTGAGTCTCTGTGAGGATTTTGTGCAATCCTGGCCTCCAATTCCCTCCTGCAAGGAGCCCATGAGCAGCCTGTGCTGCAGCTGGACCTCAGTGGGACCCATTAATGCCTCCAGACCCTTTGCATTCTCTTTCTGACTTGGACTCCTGGAGACGTTTGTGCAGTCTCCTCTCAGGCCCTGAGATTGTAGCATTGTGTGATGGATATTGCTCCAGGGTGTCTCCTAAGGAGGTCTGGCCTGCTCAGAGAAGCTGTGCCTTGAGGTTTGACCCGGTGTGGACAACCTTGCTGCACATTCCCCAACCGCATCCTGTCTGTCCTGACTCAGCTGACACCCCTGCTTTGCTTGGAGAACTGGCTGCACACACCCTAAGAAGGGTTTTCCTCTTTTTTTTTTTTTTTTTACACCAACCTACAACGGTTTTGATTGCTCCAAAAAACGAAAAGTTCCCCACTGAAAACAGACACCCTCCTCAAGTGTGTGCCAAGCCCCGGCAGCACCAAGACCATTCCAGAGCTGCCCTGCCCAGCTGTGAGGGTGGATTAGCATCCCAAGGTGCCCTGGGCCATTGCAAGGGACTGTTGCCATGGACACTGCACTGACCCCCACTAGTGGGTTTGGGTGCCAGGGCAACCCTCATCAGTTCAAGTTGCCTTGGAAACCACCCCAAGGAGCCATTTGTGCAGTCAGGTTCCATGGGCACTTGCATGCAGACCTGTTGGGTCCTCAGCTGCCATGGCAAGCCTGAGGACAAAGCGGTGCCGGGGCTGGTCCAGCTTCAGCTGCACTGACACTCATTGATGCAGTCAGGTGCCATGGCAACAGCCACAGAGACCCCTTCCTCAGTTTGGTGCCACGGCAGCCAACGCCTGGAGCCATTGTGATGGCTGCTTGTCATGGAAACCTGCCCTGGGCCCCTTGCTCAGGGCTGCTGTCACTGCCCAGAGCCAGAGGGGATCCCTCGCTGGGGGCTTGTGCCATGGCCACCTGCCCTGTGCCGCGCTGGCTGGGCAGGCGCAGCGGGACCAGCAGCAAAACCCAGGGCCAGGGCCAAAGGCCAGCTCAGCCAGACAGAAAGGTCAGCTGGGCACTGTTTCCATGGCAAGCCTCACTGGGACAGGACACCTGGGTCACCTGGCATGGCACTTGCCATGGAAACCCCTTGTAGGGCCTGATGCCACGGACGCTGGCACCGAGACACTGCTGGGGTCGGGTGCTGAGCACAGGCTCCATCACACACAGATGGTTTTGCTCTTGCTGAGCTTGCACAGAGCCAAGGCCTTTCCTGCCCCTCGTCCAGCCATGCTGGGGAGGGGCTGGGGGTGCAGGGGAGCTTGGGAGGGGACACAGCCAGGACAGGTGACCCCAACTGACCCGGGGGAGATCCCGGACCATGGGACATCATGCTCAGCGTATAAAGTGGGGGGAAGAAGGCAGAAACCAGGGGACATTTGCAGTGGTGGCGTTTGTCTTCCCAGGTAACTCCTAGGCACGATGGGACTCAGTTTCACCAGTGGCCAGGGTCAGCACCAAAGACACAGACACCAGCTGAAGGAATTGCGTAATTTATATAACGCAAAACTGCAAAGAATCACAACAGGAGAAGCTCAGCAATGCACCCAGACATCACTCCCAAGAAGTGCCCGCAGTGATTAAGAAGGATCCATCAGCAGTTCCCCCCAGACTTTACCATCACCCAGATGCACACATCAGCTGGGGGAAGCTGTCACAGCCAAGGACTGCAGAGCCACTCCCGGACACTGGGAATTCCTGCAGGTGCCTCCAGCCACAGCTGAGGCTTCCAGCTCTGCTGAGAGAGGGCCCAGCTCTGATGGTGTTGAACAGAGAATCTGACAGCACTCCTAGTGCAGGAACATGGGTTTAAGTCTCCTGTTTAGTTCCTCCCAACGCCTGGCCAGGGCTCAAGGAGGAACCAAGGGAGTTCACTTGGACCAAACACCCCCAAACAAGGCTAGATGGGACCTTGTTGGATTTCTAAATGCTGAAAGGTAAATCCTTGTTTCACCAATACACAGATACAGAGATCGTATTGCTAAAAAAGCCTCAATGATGAGCAGATAAAAATATAACATTTGCTTGGAAGGTGCATCTAGAATTCAGCTTTGGCTCAGGGCCTGATGTTCAGGCCTTGGTACTTCTACCAGTGCTTTGACCAAAGCATGAACTACAACCTCCATAACAATTCCTTCAATAATGGAGTCTTAGATTTAGGTATGAGGCATAAAGGCATCACCTCTTGTTCTTCAATTAAGCATTAATTGAAGAACAGTTCATTACTCAGAGCTGTAATTTGCAACTCTTTTAAAACATGCTTAATTAGTTGCTCTTCTCTGTTGTTTCTCAAATCCCCACTTTCTCTTGAGACTGTGTCTCTCTTGAGACAAGTCTCAGTGCTCCATTTCCCAGCACAAAGTGTCACAACAACTCTAACATGGAATCATTACACACCAAGGGCTCACACTGCAATGTTTGCAGTGACTGCCACAAATGCATTTCACAGCAGCCTCCAATTTGGCAGGCATGAAGGCAATCTCAGCAAGAAGAATTTTCTTCTTTCTGCCACTCTTCTACTGCTCTTCCTATTGAGGTGATTCCTGATGGCTGCACTTCAGACTCATCACTGATAGAAGTGCAACATTCCTGTCCCGTCATAGCCCAGGCTCCTCCTTGCCCAGCAAGCAGATGATCCAAGGCCATGAGGTTCTGTAGAGCCCCATTTGTGTTTGTTGGAGCTCACAGGATGTGCTACTGGATATTTGCACAGTATGCTTTTCTACTTCTTCAAATAATCCATGTAGCTCATTAATGTGAACTCCATAGGACGAGGCAGTGCTCATGGGGCACAGGGTGAACCAGAGTCTTTGGCTTTCTGAGACCAAAGGCACTCTGTGGGGGGAAATGTTCTCTCGGCCCAAACTCTTCCTTCTGCTTGTTGCTGAAGTACCCCCAAGGGAGGCATCAACACTGCCTGAAAAACAGGACCCAAACACATTGAGGGAAGCCTTTACAGGCATTGTCTCTGCACATCCAGCAGGTCCCATTCCCAGTACCAAAGGTCTGATTTCCCATTTCCCACTGTGGGCTGCTGATGCATCCAGGGCTCCTCCCTGTGCTCCTCTTGTGTCCCCCGTGCCTTTGGGCCACAGCAGTTTCACAGTGGCCCTGCAGCTGGCAGTGCTCTAACACTGACCCTGACCAGCTCCAGCACCCCAAGTTCTATGGACATTGGGAGTGATGGCAAAGCACAGAAATCCTTTCACACTGGGGCCTCTAACTCCAACAGGGTTCAGTTTCTACTGAAGGGAAATCTTAGTGAACCCTGTGAAGCTGATCATTGTATTCCTTTTTTGCACAGCACAGTTTTCTTTAACTGTCCCTGCACTGACTCTGTTAGGAGTCAGAGCCCATGGACAGAGCTCTGGCCACCCCACAGGGTGGGCCCTCCAAGGGACCCCCATTCCTCCCAACATTAGTTGAGGACATACCCAGCAATTACTTACATGGAGTATTTTGGCTACTAAGATCTTTACATTTTCAGAACAATTTCAGGACTAATCCCTGATGAAACTCTACAGGTGTTTCTGGCAAACAAAGATTCTGGCTGACTCTCAAGACACAACTTACAGACATAAGCACTACTTTAGTGACAAGGTGACTCATTCTTTTTCCTCAGTCTCATCCGGGTTAGGAACAGTAATTCCACTGTCCATGCAGCTGGTGCCCATTTAATTCCAGAATAATGTCCCGAGGGATCTTTGCTGTTCAGCTTTCCTGCGCTGTCTGCGGGTAACAAGGCTTGCTGGGGTCCTTTCCCCTTTGGCTGGAGAGGTGCCGGGTCCCAGGCCCTGAGGGACCCCCAGGCTCCTGGCTGGAATTCGTCTGGAAGTGCCTCAGTGTCACATCAGCCTTCACATGGAGCCCCGTGGATCAGAGCATTTCCCAAACGGGACCCTTGGGGCAAACACGCAGATGTGGTCTGGCACGATCTCTAAAACAATATCCCAAAACATCCACTTGTTCTCACATAGAGCACTTGGCTGCAGGGACATATTGCCAGGTTCCAGCATTCCAACAGTCTTGTCTTTCCCCAGAGCTGTTCCTGCAGCTGGCTCGGGAGGGCCACTTGGCCTCTCCACCCACACTTTGGCTCCATTATTAGGACTGCTGCATCCAAAGCCTTGATCTCCACAAACAGTGCTGATCTGAGCTGGATCTCCTTCCTTCACTGATGTTTCGAAAGCTGGAAGATCAATAATGGTGCTACTGTGTCACAGGGCTAAATCATCCAATCTTGTTCACTATTGCTGAAAAGGATTACTTTGATTTCTCCTTGACAATCTGCATCAATTCCTCTTCCCGTGACGTGAACCCTTTGCAAGGCCAAGCTCCAGTGAGCAGTTCCCCAAACAAAGTGTCCTGGAGGAATCTGAACTCCTCTTTCCGTATTGATAACTCTCATTTGCTTCTGATTTATCCTAATTAATTCCAGTGCATCACAGTCCAGCCCTGCAGCCTCTGGGGGGCCCTGTCAGGGGCCATGGCACCCAGAACAATTTCCCAGGAAGTCCAAGTCTCACTGGCCATGGTTGTATTTGCAAACCGGGAGCAGCCATGCACATCCAGGGCCTTTCCATTTCCCAGTGGGCCCATTGCTAAGGGTAGGGAGCACATCTGGGAGTTGGCTTCTCCATCGGGACAGCTTCTCAGCTCCGCATTTTTTCAACTGCTCTTTTAACAAACATTCATCTGTCCAACCAATGCCGCAGCTTGTGGATAGCCTGCTGTTTCCAATATGCTCTTAACAAAATCCCTCCTCATCCTCCCAAACCCACAAGTTCTTTTCCTTTTTCCATATGCAATTTTGGGATGCATTTGAAGACACCCACTGGTTCAGCCTCTTTTAACTCACGGCTCCACTGCTCCCACGGTGCTCTGACCTCAGCCCACTCCTGAGACACACAACTCTAGGGAAGGGCTTCGCATCCAGCAATTTCCAACGGGACGGACTCCTTACATTTACATTTTTAATGTGACATTTTGTTGTGATCCAACTAGACTACGCCACTTTGCTTTTACCAGTGGGCAAGGTCAGCACCAAAGACACAGACACCAGCTGAAGGAATTGCCTAATTTTCTAAAGTTCAAAGCAGCAAAGAATCACAGAAAGAGAAGCTCAGCAATGCACCCAGTCCTCACTCCCAAGAAGTGCCCGCAGTGATTAAGAAAGATGCCTCAGCAGTTCCCCCCAGACTTTACCATCACCCAGATGCACACATCAGCTGGGGGAAGCTGTCACAGCCAAGGACTGCAGAGCCACTCCCGGACACTGGGAATTCCTGCAGGTGCCTCCAGCCACAGCTGAGGCTTCCAGCCCTGCTGAGAGAGGGCCCAGCTCTGACAGTGCTGAAGAAACAAACTGACAGCCCTTCTAGTGCAGCAACATCTGGTTTCATTCTCCTCTTGGCTCATACCCAGAGCCTGGCCAGGGCTCAAGGAGGAACCCAAGGAGTTGGCTTTGACCAAACACACCCCAAACAAGGCCAGATGTGGGATTTCATTGCCTTGTTCGGCTTCTAAATAAACAAAGGTCAATCCACCTTTCACTCATGAGTGCATACATCTATCACAGCACTCATGTCCGTGCATAGTTTGGTCATGTGTGGATACAAAGATAACATTTGGTTGGAAGGTTCATCCAGAGATCCCCTTTGGCTCAGGGCCTGGTGTTCAGCCCTCAGTCAGGGCCTCTTGTCCAGCCTTTGGTACTTCAGGCATGCGATTTACTGCTGGGCTTGACAGTGCTGGGTGAACAGCAGGACTGCATGAGCTCTGAGGTCTTTCCCAACTGGAAGGATTCTGTAATTCCAGGATTCCATCTGCTGCATTCAGCTAGGTCCATGTTAGCAGCATTCCTTGAGTCCAAAAGGCCCCTCTTGGTCAGCCCTTGTGGCCTAAGGCTCCAGCTCCTTTAGCTCCTGCTGCTAAGCTGCTCATGCTGAACGAGAGGGCTCAGGGAGAAGAAGAATACAGCTCATGCAATTCCTTCTGGGACGCTGAGAGGGGAGGGTGTGGCACCAGGAGCATTGTTTGCTGTGGCCTCCTCTCTACCCTTCAGGCCCTTCAGTGCTTTGAAGCAGCCAAGAGCTTTCTTCAAGGGTGCAAGGAAGCAGCTGTTCCTGCTCCCAGCTCTGGCTCTTCCCACTCTCTGACCTTGACTGGTTTTGTCCCTCTGGCTGTGCCCTCTGCTCCCCCTGTGCTTGGTGGCTGCTGCCCAGGACTGTGGCACTGGCACACATCAAGGGCTCCAGCCCCTCCTTTCTCTGCCCTTGCAGCTGCCTGCTCACAGCAGCCTTTTCCACCTGGAAGCTCCCCATGGAGAGGGAGTCCCCACCTCTGTTCCCTGCACAACCTCCAGGATGCCAGCGCTGCCATCTCCAGTCCCTGCTGGCACTGAGGGCTCCCAGGTGCCCCAGGCTGCTGTGACACCACTGCACACGGCAGGAACAGTGCCAGGGGCTGTGCTCAAAGTCAGGTCCACGTGCTGCTGCTGCTGCTGCTGTGGGTGTCGTTTTTTTCCAGCCCTGCCCAGAGTCAGGGATCAGATCCAGGCACTGCTGCTGCTCCCTCGGGATCAGCCACAATTTGGCTGTTGCTGTCAGTGCCAGCAGAAGTGGTGGCTGGAGCAGCGGGTGCTGACAGTGCCCCAAGTACACACAGGGGTCCCTGGGCTGGGGGTTGGGAGCTGGGAGGCAGCTGCCCCTTCTTCTCCCTCTGCCCCTTCTTCTCCCTCTGCCCCCACAGAGCTGGGCCAGGCACAAGGGGGGCAGCACAGCAAACAGGGAGCCTGCAAGTCTCTTCCAGCCCTGTCTGCTGAGAGTTTGGCCCTTGGGGCTCCAGGTGGACAAAGGCAGCTGCTCCTGGTCCCTCTGTGTGTCCCTGTGTTCAGCTGTGCTGCTCCATCAGTCCGTGCCCAGCAATGGGAAAAGCCTCAGGCCTGCAGGGCCAGGAGCTGCTGGGCTCTGCCTGGGCAGCTCAGCCAGCGGGAAGGAGCTGCTCCACACGGGAACCAGGAGCGAAGGACACTCCTGTTTTAGGAGAGGATTTCTGTTCTAGGAAAAACAAAAAACATAGAAAAGGAAAAAAAAAACACAGAAAACATGTGAAAGATACAAACAAAACAACGTGTTAGTGAAAAGTAGTCCAGACCTTTGGATAAAGGGGCAACCGATCTTTTTAAAACAAGGACTAAGTTATTTACTTTAGAAACGTGCTGATGGTATGGATCCATCTTACTGACCTCAGCAGCCTATTTAAAACGATGTTGGGGTTTATTTCCAATATTGTTATTTTCAATTGTGGTTGAAGCAAGAGGAAATTGCTTTGTGCCCTGCCAGCTCCAAGCAGGACTGGGAAACTAAACTCTGTCAAACCCCAAATCCTTTTTGAAGATGCCCTTCCTTCTCACCCTTCAAATGAGGTGCGCTGTTCCCTTTGAAATTGTCAGTGATTTCTTCAAGATGGAAAGACCCACTTACAGCTTTTTGCTCTGGTTTGGAAGTGCAGAAGGGCAACTCTCCATCCATCAGCTCCAGACTGCACTGCCTTAGGAACACGGCCCACTCGCCAGGTTTTGCCCACTCGTGGCACTTCTAGAGGAGGAAGAAATTGCACAATTGCTACGGCACAATTCCAGACAAAAAGGAATGGAGACAGACAAAACATCCTGTGGAGATCCAGGCATTCAGCTGGGACCGTGGAGAGTTTGGGTTCTTGCCAATTGGGTGTGTGTCCCTAACTGCAATCTCTTGGCCTGCAGGAGAGTCTCCCTCACCTGCAAAAGCAGAAAGCTCAGGCGGTGTGCTGGGAACGGGCTCGTGTGATGCAAAGCTCTCAGAGCCCTGTGAGGGCAGAGCGGGCCCAGCCGTGCCCAGGGCTGAGCCCAGCAGAGCCCTGGCACGGCCCAGAGCTGCCTCAGCATCCGCAGAGCCCGGCTGCAAGGAGAGAACCCAGAAACCACCCCTCAGCTGAAGGCTCCTGTCCCCCTTGTCCCAACCACGAGCAGTGCCCAGGCCATGCTGCCTGTGCCCAGAGCTGGGCACAAACCTCCCAGTCACTGCTGCCTCTGGGAGCAGAGCACAAGGGCAGGACACGTGCCCAGCCTGCAGCCAGCCATGGCACATCCAGCCCCTCAGCAGCTGCCCAGAGCCAAAAAGCACCTAGGCAGCCCACTGAAGAACTCCTTGCATCTACTCCAGCAAAGGGGGAACCTTTGGTTGCCAGCCAGGGGCCAGGCCATGCCCAGATCTGGGAGCATCCCCCTAGCTGTGGACTCACCTGCACACTGGGCGTGGAGCGTGTCTTTGAAGAAGGTGCCAGAATCAAAGTCCATCATCTCCTGCTGCCAGTGGCCAGGTCAAGGAAGAGGCTGTCATCCTTGAGGCTGTCCTTGCAGCAGCTCCACCTGGTACAGCTTCTCCAGGGGCTGCTGCTCCTTCCCTGGGGGCCAGACCAGGCTGTCAGTGTTCTGCCCAGGGACTCAGCCATCACTGAAGCAGGACAAGTAAAACCAGGATGCATGGTGGCCGCCAGTGCTTGCAAGACCAGCTCAGCTCCAGAACGGACGTTCCCATCTGATGACCCCTGCTCCATGGTACAGGCAGGAGAAAAAAGTCTGTGTTTCTTTGCTTCTTATCACCAAGACACGTGTGGAGCTGTTTGATCCAGGCTCCCGGATCAAACGGTGCCTGTGAATCTCTCCCATCTTCTAGGGCAGGTGAACACCCTGCAGCCAGGGGTCATAGAAGAGATCTTCCAAAGATGGCCTGTCCATGGAGTGCATGCATAAACACCATCTGATAACATCTTGGCACTCTGGGGAGAGAAACCACAAATCACTGGTCAGCTGGAGGAGGATCCTGTTCACTTTGCCCCACTGTTCCCGTGCCCAGGCTCTGCTGGATCTGCTCAGAGCTGGGCCTGAGCTTTGCAGTCAATTCCCTGTTTTGGAGGAGAGCAGGAGAGCAGGACATGTGCCACATCCCAGAGATGAGGATTCACCTTGAGAGAGCACTCGTGGGAACATGAGCTGGCCCCAGACGATGTCCCGGCCCTTCTTGAACGGGTGCTTCCCGCAGACCATCTGGTACAGCAGGATACCCAGGGACCAGACCGTTGCTGCCTCGCCGTGGTAGCATTTCAGGTGGGTCCACTCTGGGGGGCTGTAGGACCGTGTCCCTATGGAATACAGATGGAGCTCATCACGGGGATGCTGCTGCTCCCAGCGCCTCGCCCCAGCATCCCTGGGATTGGGGGGACCGCACCAGTGGCACAGGAGTGACCCGCTGCCTCGTCACCAACACCTGACTCCGGCGTACAAAAAGGAGGGACGGAAAAGAAACCACTGGTGTTGGGAGAGGGCAGCAGAAGCCCTGGGAAGGCCCAACCATGACACCCAGAAGAAAAACCCACTCAGGGGTGGGAAAAACCCACTCTCCTCTCTGCTTGCATTGCCCCCAATAAACATTAACAAGCCAAGGCAAACAGGGGCAGCAAAGCAGTCCAAGCCCTTCCTCGCCTGCACACCAAACGGAGCCGTGCACAGGTCTGAGCCCCCTCTCTGCTCCCCCCAGGGGGTTTGTGTCGGGCTGGCTGCCCCAGCTCCAGCCACGGCTGAGTGGGTGGTGAATGCCGTTGGCAGGGCTGGGAGCTGGCTCCCCTCTGATCCCCACTCAAAAGCAACTTTTGGTGCAGGAGAAGCAATCCCATGACCTGCAGCAAAGCGGGGAATCCAAGCGGGGTGCCACAGTCAGGCTGGGCCATGAGATGCCCAGGGGCATCCCCCAGGCTGGGCTCACCTGCAAACTGGGTGTAGAGTGTGTCCTGGAGGAAGGTGCCACAGCCAAAGTCAATCAGTTTGGCCTGTCCGGTGGCCAGGTCGATGAGGATGTTGCTAGGTTTGATGTCGCGGTGCAGGACCCCGCAGCTGCTGCAGTGCCGCACGGCCTCCAGCACCTGGCGGAACAGCCCCCGCGCCTCCTCCTCCGGCAGGGAGCCCCGAGCCACGATGAAATCCAAGAGGTCCGGACATGGCTCAGGACGCTCCAGCATCAACAAGACGCAGCTGGGCAGCTCAAACCACTCCAGGAGCTGAATTACTCCACGGAACCCAGTGGACACCTTGTCCAGCAGCACGACCTCCAGGGGCGCACGGGCGCTGTTGGGCTGCGCGAGGACCACGATGCCGTCAGTGGGGCTGAGGCCGTGCCAGGGCTCTGGAATGCCTCAGCCAGCCTGGGATGCTCTGCATCCCCCGCTCAACCCACGCCCGCTCTCCTTGCAGGGCTCCCGGCTACCCTTTTAGGCCATTTGAGGTCACAATGAATCATTTGATGGTTGGCCTCCATGGTGTAATAATGCTTCCTTGCTTCTATAGGGCCCCATGCGGTCAAATTCATCCCTGGTCCTTTTTTCGCCCCCTGGTGTCAAAAGGAATCCTTAGATTATTAACCTGCATTGGGTCACAATGGATCCTTGCTTCTCTTAACCTCTGTGGTGTCACAATGCATCCCACTCACTTTTAGGCCACTTTATGTCACAATAACTCATTTCATTGTTGGCCTTCATGGTGTCATAATATTTCCTTGTTTCTATTGGGCCCCATGGTTTCACAATTCATTCCTGGCCATTTTTGGCCCATTGGTGTCACAAGGGATCATTAGATTGTTAGACTCCATTGGGTAACAATGGTTTCTTGCTTCTCTTAACCTCTGTGGTGTCACAATGCATCCCATGTCCTTTTACGCCACTTGAAGTCACAATGAATCATTTGATTCTTGGCCTCTATGGTGGCATAATTGTACCAGGTTTTAAAAGGGCCCCATGCTTTCATAATCCATCCCTGTCCCTTTTGGGCCCCCTGGAGTCACAAGGGATCATTAGATTGCTAGCCTCCATTGGGTAACAATGGTTCCTTGCTTCTCTTTACCTCTGTGGCGTCACAATGCATCCCATGGCCTTTAAGGCCACTTGATGTTACAATGAATCATTTGATTCTTGGCCTCTAAGGTGTCATAATAGTTCCTTGTTTCTATTGGGCCCTATGCTGTCACAATTCATCCCGGGCCCTTTGAAGCCCCTTGGTGTCGAAATGGATCCTTGGAATATTAGCCTCCCTTGCGTCACAATGGTTCCTTGCTTCTCTTAACCCCTGTGCTGTCACAATGCATCCCATGCCCTTTTAGGCCACTTGATGTCACAATGAATTATTTGATTCTTGGGCTCCACGGTGGCATAATTGATCCTTGCTTCTATTGGTCCCCGTGCTGCAACAATTCATCCCTGGCCCTTTTAGGGCCATTGGTGTCACAATGGATCATTAGATTTTTAGCCTGCATTGGGTCACAATGGATCCTTGCTTCTCTTAACCTCTGTGGTGTCACAATTCATCACATGCCCATTTATGCCACTTGGTGTTACAATGAATCATTTGATTCTTGGCCTCTAAGGTGTCATAATATTTCCTTGTTTCTATTGGGCCCCATGGTGTCACTATTCATTCCTGGCCATTTTAGGCCCATTGGTGTTACAAGGGATCATTAGATTGCTAGCTTGCATTGGGTCACAATGGTTCCTTGCTTCTCTTAACCTCTGTGGTGTCACAATGCATCCCATGCCCTTTTAGGCCACTTGATGTCACAATGAATAATTTGACTCTTGGCCTCAATGGTGGCATAATAGATCCTTGCTTCTATTGGTCCCCGTGCAGTAACAAACCATCCCTGGCGATTTTACAACCCCTGGTGTCACAAGGGATCATTAGATTGTTCGCCTGCATTGGGTCACAATGGTTCCTTGCTTCTCTTAACCTCTGTGGTGTCACAATGCATCCCATGCCCTTTTAGGCCACTTGGTGTTACAATGAATCATTTGATTCTTGGCCTCTATGGTGTCATAATCTTTCCATGTTTTTATTGTGTCCCATGATTTCACAATTCATCCCTGGCCCTTTTTCGCCCCCTGGTGTCAAAAGGGATCCTGGGATAATTAGCCTCCATTGGGTCACAATGGATCCTTGCTTCTCTTAACCCCTGTGCTGTCACATTGCATCCCATGCCCTTTTAGGCCACTTGATGTCACAATGAATCTTTTGATTCTTAGCCTCCTTGATGTCATAATAGTTCCTTGCTTCTAAGGAGCCCCATGGTTTCACAATTCATTCCTGGCCCTTTTGGGCCCATTGGTGTCACAAGGGATCATTAGATTGTTAGCCTGCATTGGGTCACAATGGTTCCTTGCTTCTCTTAACCTCTGTGGTGTCGCAATGCATCCCATGGCCTTTTAGGCCACTTGGTGTTACAATGCATCATTTGATTCTTGGTCTCTATGTCGTCATAATGTTTCCATGTTTTTCCTGGGCCCCATCCTGTAACAATCCATCCCTGGTCCTTTTACACCCCCTGGAGGCACAATGGATCATTAGATTTTTAGCCGGCATTGGGTCACAATGGCTCCTTCCTTCTCTTAACCTCTGTGGTGTCACAATGCATCCCATGCCCTTTTAGGCCACTTGATGTCACAGTGAATCATTTGACTCTTGGCCTCCATGGTGGCATAATAGTTTCTTGCTTCTATTGGGCTCAATGTTTTCCCAATTCATCCCTGGCCCTTTTACGCCCCCTGGTGTCACAAGGGATCATTAGATTGTTAGCCTACATTGGGTCACAATGGTTCCTTCCTTCTCTTAACCTCTGTGGTGTCACAATGCATCCCATGGCCTTTAAGGCCACTTGATGTTAGAATGAATCATTTGATTCTTGGTCTCTATGGTGTCATAATGTTTCCATGTTTTTCTTGGGCCCCATGCTGTAACAATCCATCCCTGGCCCTTTTACGCCCCCTGTTGGCACAATGGATCATTAGATTGTTACCCTCCTTTGGGTCACAATGGTTCCTTGCTTCTCTTTACCCCTGTGCTGTCACAATGCATCCTATTCACTTTTAGGCCATTTGATGTCACAATGAATCATTTGATTCTTGGCGTCCATGGTGTCATAATCTTTCCATGTTTTTATTCTGTCCCATGATTTCACAATTCTTCCCTGGCCCTTTTACAACCCCTGGTGTCAAAAGGGATCATTAGATTGTTAGCCTGCATTGGGTCACAATGGTTCCTTGCTTCTCTTAACCTCTGTGGTGTCACATTGCATCCCATGCCCTTTTAGGCCACTTGATGTCACAATGAATCATTTGATTCTTGGCCTCTATGGTGTCATAATGTTTCCAAGTTTTTATTGTACCCCATGCTGTAACAATCCATCCCTGGCGCTTTTACAACCCCTAGTGTCACAAGGGATCATTAGATTGTTAGCCTGCATTTGGTCACAATGGTTCCTTGCTTTTCTTAACCTCTGTGGTGTCACAATGGATTCCATGCCCTTTTAGGCCACTTGATGTCACAATGAACCATTTGTTTCTTGGCCTCCATGGTGTCATAATAGTTCCTTGTTTCTATTGGTCCCCGTGCTGGAACAATCCATCACTGGCCCTTTTAAGGACCCTGGTGTCGAAAGGGATCCTTGGATAATTAGACTCCATTGGGTCACAATGGTTCCTTGCTTCTCTTTACCCCTGTGCTGTCACAATGCATCCCATGCCCTTTTAGGCCACTTGTTGTCACAATGAATTATTTGATTCTTGGCCTCCACGGTGGCATAATGGTTCCTTGCTTCTATTGGGCCCCATGCTTTCCCAATTAATCCCTGGCCCTTTTAGGCCCATTGGTGTCACAAGGGATCCTGGGATTATTAGCCTCCATTGGGTCACAATGGATCCTTGCTTCTCTTAACCTCTGTGGTGTCACATTGCATCCCATGCCCTTTTAGGCCACTTGATGTCACAATGAATCATTTGATTCTTGGCCTCTAAGGTGTCATAATCTTTCCATGTTTTATTATGCCCCAGGATTCCACAATTCATACCTGGCCTTTTACAACCCCCTGGTGCCACAAGGGATCATTAGATTGTTAGCCTGCATTGGGTCACAATGGTTCCTTGCTTTTCTTAACCTCTGTGGTGTCACAATGGATTCCATGCCCTTTTAGGCCACTTGATGTCACAATGAACCATTTGTTTCTTGGCCTCCATGGTGTCATAATAGTTCCTTGTTTCTATTGGTCCCCGTGCTGTAACAATCCATCACTGGCCCTTTTAAGGACCCTGGTGTCGAAAGGGATCCTTGGATAATTAGACTCCATTGGGTCACAATGGTTCCTTGCTTCTCTTTACCCCTGTGCTGTCACAATGCATCCCATGCCCTTTTAGGCCACTTGTTGTCACAATGAATTATTTGATTCTTGGCCTCCACGGTGGCATAATGGTTCCTTGCTTCTATTGGGCCCCATGCTTTCCCAATTAATCCCTGGCCCTTTTAGGCCCATTGGTGTCACAAGGGATCCTGGGATTATTAGCCTCCATTGGGTCACAATGGATCCTTGCTTCTCTTAACCTCTGTGGTGTCACATTGCATCCCATGCCCTTTTAGGCCACTTGATGTCACAATGAATCATTTGATTCTTGGCCTCTAAGGTGTCATAATCTTTCCATGTTTTATTATGCCCCAGGATTCCACAATTCATACCTGGCCTTTTACAACCCCCTGGTGCCACAAGGGATCATTAGATTGTTAGCCTGCATTGGGTCACAATGGTTCCTTGCTTTTCTTAACCTCTGTGGTGTCACAATGGATTCCATGCCCTTTTAGGTCACTTGATGTCACAATGAACCATTTGTTTCTTGGCCTCCATGGTGTCATAATAGTTCCTTGTTTCTATTGGTCCCTGTGCTGTAACAATCCATCACTGGCCCTTTTAAGCACCCTGGTGTCGAAAGGGATCCTTGGATAATTAGACTCCATTGGGTCACAATGGTTCCTTGCTTCTCTTTACCCCTGTGCTGTCACAATGCATCCCATGCCCTTTTAGGCCACTTGTTGTCACAATGAATTATTTGATTCTTGGCCTCCACGGTGGCATAATGGTTCCTTGCTACTATTGGGCCCCATGCTTTCCCAATTAATCCCTGGCCCTTTTAGGCCCATTGGTGTCACAAGGGATCCTGGGATTATTAGCCTCCATTGGGTCACAATGGATCCTTGCTTCTCTTAACCTCTGTGGTGTCACATTGCATCCCATGCCCTTTTAGGCCACTTGATGTCACAATGAATCATTTGATTCTTGGCCTCCATGGTGGCATAATAGAACCTTGCTTCTATTGGTCCCCGTGCTGTAACAATCCATCACTGGCCCTTTACAACCCCCTGGTGCCACAAGGGATCATTAGATTGTTAGCCTGCATTGGGTCACAATGGTTCCTTGCTTCTCTTAACCTCTGTGGTGTCACAATGGATTCCAAGCCCTTTTAGGCCACTTGGTCTTACAATGAACCATTTGATTCTTGGCCTTCATGGTGTCATAATGGTTCCTTGCTTCTATAGGTCCCCATGCTGTCACAGTTCATCCGTGGTCCTTTTTCGCCCCCTGGTGTCAAAAGGGATTCTTAGATTGTTAGCCTGCATTGGGTCACAATGGTTCCTTGCTTCTCTTAACCTCTGTGGTGTCACAATGCATCCCATGCCTTTTTAGGCCACTTGGTGTTGCAATGAATCATTTGATTCTTGGCCTCAATGGTGTCATAATGGTTCCTTGCTTCTATAGGTCCCCATGCTTTCACAGTTCATCCGTGGTCCTTTTGCGCCACCTGGTGTCAATAGGGATTCTGAGATTAATAGCCTCCATTCTGTCACAATGGTTCCTTAGTTTCCTTAACCCCTTTGGTGTCTCAATGCATCCCATGCCCTTTTAGGCCACTTGATGTCACAATGAATCATTTGATTCTTGGCCTCCAAGATGTCATAATAGTTCCTCGCTTCTACTGATCAACATGCTTTCAGAATTCATCCCTGGACCTTTTACAACCCCTGGTGTCACAATGGATCATTAGATTGTTAGCCTCCATTGGGTCACAATGGATCCTTGCTTCTCTTAACCTCTGTGGTGTCACAATGCATTCCAAGCCCTTTTAGGCCACTTGGTGTTACAATGAATCATTTGATTCTTGACCTCTATGGTGTCATAATATTTCCATGTTTTTATTGTGCCCCATGCTTTCACAATTCATCCCTGGCCCTATTACAACCCCTGGTGTCACAATGGATCATTAGATTGTTAGCCTGCATTGGGTCACAATGGTTCCTTGCTTCTCTTAACCTCTGTGGTGTCACAATGCATCCCATGCCCTTTTAGGCCACTTGATGTTCCAATGAATCATTTGATTCTTGGCCTTCATGGTGTCATAATGGTTCCTTGCTTCTATAGGTCCCCATGCTGTCAGAGTTCATCCGTGGTCCTTTTGCGCCCCCGGTGACAAAAGAGATTCTTAGATTAATAGCCTCCATTCTGTCACAATGGTTCCTTAGTTTCCTTAGCCCCTGTGGTGTCATAATGCATTCATTGCCCTTTTAGGCCATTTGATGTCACAATGAATCATTTGATGGTTGGCCTCCATGGTGTCATAATAGTTCCTTGCTTCTATTGGGCCCCATGCTGTAACAATCCATCCCTGGACCTTTTACAACCCCTGGTGTCAAAAGGGATTCTTAGATTGTTAGCCTGCATTGGGTCACAATGGTTCCTTGCTTCTCTTAACCCCTGTGGTGTCACAATGCATTCCATGCCCTGTTAGGCCACTTGGTGTTACAATGAATCATTTGATTCTTGGCTTTCATGGTGTCATAATGGTTCCTTGCTTCTATAGGTCCCCATGCTGTCACAGTTCATCGCTGCTCCTTTTGCGCCCCCTGGTGTCAAAAGGGATTCTGAGATTAATAGCCTCCATTCTGTCACAATGGTTCCTTGCTTTTCTTAACCTCTGTGGTGTCACAATGGATTCCATGCCCTTTTAGGCCACTTGATGTCACAATGAATCATTTGATTCTTGGCCTCCATGGTGTCTAATTAGTTCCTCGCTTCTATTGATCAACATGCTTTCACAATTCATCCCTGGCCCTTTTACGCCCCCTGGTGTCACAAGGGATCATTAGATTGTTAACCTGCATTGGGTCACAATGGTTCCTTGCTTCTCTTAACCTCTGTGGTGTCACAATGCATCCCATGCCCTTTTAGGCCACTTGATGTTCCAATGAATCATTTGATTCTTGGCCTTCATGGTGTCATAATGGTTCCTTGATTCTATAGGTCCCCATGCTGTCACAGTTCATCCGTTGTCCTTTTGCCCCCCCTGGTGACAAAAGAGATTCTTAGATTAATAGCCTCCATTCTGTCACAATGGTTCCTCAGTTTCCTTAGCCCCAGTGGTGTCACAATGCATCCCATGGCCTTTTAGGCCACTTGGTGTTACAATGAATCATTTGATTCTTGACCTCTATGGTGTCATAATATTTCCATGTTTTTATTGTGCCCCATGCTTTCACAATTCATCCCTGGCCCTATTACAACCCCTGGTGTCACAATGGATCATTAGATTGTTAGCCTGCATTGGGTCACAATGGTTCTTTGCTTCTCTTAACCTCTGTGGTGTCACAATGCATTCCAAGCCCTTTTAGGCCACTTGGTCTTACAATGAACCATTTGATTCTTGGCCTTCATGGTGTCATAATGGTTCCTTGCTTCTATAGGTCCCCATGCTGTCAGAGTTCATCCGTGGTCCTTTTGCGCCCCCGGTGACAAAAGAGATTCTTAGATTAATAGCCTCCATTCTGTCACAATGGTTCCTTAGTTTCCTTAGCCCCAGTGGTGTCACAATGCATCCCATGGCCTTTTAGGCCACTTGATGTCACAATGAATCATTTGATTCTTGGCCTCTATGGTGTCATAATGTTTCCATGTTTTTATTGTACCCCATGCTGTCACAATCCATCCCTGGCGCTTTTACAATCCCTAGTGTCAGAACGGATCATTAGATTGTTAGCCTGCATTGGGTCACAATGGTTCCTTGCTTTTCTTAACCTCTGTGGTGTCACAATGGATTCCATGCCCTTTTAGGCCACTTGATGTCACAATGAATCATTTGTTTCTTGGCCTCCATGGTGTCATAATAGTTCCTTGTTTCTATTGGTCCCCGTGCTGGAACAATCCATCACTGGCCCTTTTAAGCACCCTGCTGTCGAAAGGGATCCTTGGATAATTAGACTCCATTGGGTCACAATGGTTCCTTGCTTCTCTTTACCCCTGTGCTGTCACAATGCATCCCATGCCCTTTTAGGCCACTTGTTGTCACAATGAATTATTTGATTCTTGGCCTCCACGGTGGCATAATGGTTCCTTGCTACTATTGGGCCCCATGCTTTCCCAATTAATCCCTGGCCCTTTTAGGCCCATTGGTGTCACAAGGGATCCTGGGATTATTAGCCTCCATTGGGTCACAATGGATCCTTGCTTCTCTTAACCTCTGTGGTGTCACATTGCATCCCATGCCCTTTTAGGCCACTTGATGTCACAATGAATCATTTGATTCTTGGCCTCTAAGGTGTCATAATCTTTCCATGTTTTATTATGCCCCAGGATTTCACAATTCATACCTGGCCCTTTACAACCCCCTGGTGCCACAAGGGATCATTAGATTGTTAGCCTGCATTGGGTCACAATGGTTCCTTGCTTCTCTTAACCTCTGTGGTGTCACAATGGATTCCAAGCCCTTTTAGGCCACTTGGTCTTACAATGAACCATTTGATTCTTGGCCTTCATGGTGTCATAATGGTTCCTTGCTTCTATAGGTCCCCATGCTGTCACAGTTCATCCGTGGTCCTTTTTCGCCCCCTGGTGTCAAAAGGGATTCTTAGATTGTTAGCCTGCATTGGGTCACAATGGTTCCTTGCTTCTCTTAACCTCTGTGGTGTCACAATGCATCCCATGCCTTTTTAGGCCACTTGGTGTTGCAATGAATCATTTGATTCTTGGCCTCCATGGTGTCATAATGGTTCCTTGCTTCTATAGGTCCCCATGCTTTCACAGTTCATCCGTGGTCCTTTTGCGCCACCTGGTGTCAATAGGGATTCTGAGATTAATAGCCTCCATTCTGTCACAATGGTTCCTTAGTTTCCTTAACCCCTTTGGTGTCTCAATGCATCCCATGCCCTTTTAGGCCACTTGATGTCACAATGAATCATTTGATTCTTGGCCTCCAAGATGTCATAATAGTTCCTCGCTTCTACTGATCAACATGCTTTCAGAATTCATCCCTGGACCTTTTACAACCCCTGGTGTCACAATGGATCATTAGATTGTTAGCCTCCATTGGGTCACAATGGATCCTTGCTTCTCTTAACCTCTGTGGTGTCACAATGCATTCCAAGCCCTTTTAGGCCACTTGGTCTTTCAATGAACTATTTGATTCTTGGCCTTCATGGTGTCATAATGGTTCCTTCTATAGGTCCCCATGCTGTCACAGTTCATCCGTTGTCCTTTTGCCCCCCCTGGAGACAAAAGAGATTCTTAGATTAATAGCCTCCATTCTGTCACAATGGTTCCTCAGTTTCCTTAGCCCCAGTGGTGTCACAATGCATCCCATGCCCTTTTAGGCCACTTGGTGTTACAATGAATCATTTGATTCTTGACCTCTATGGTGTCATAATATTTCCATGTTTTTATTGTGCCCCATGCTGTCAGAGTTCATCCGTGGTCCTTTTGCGCCCCCGGTGACAAAAGAGATTCTTAGATTAATAGCCTCCATTCTGTCACAATGGTTCCTTAGTTTCCTTAGCCCCTGTGGTGTCACAATGCATTCCATGCCCTTTTAGGCCATTTGATGTCACAATGAATCATTTGATGGTTGGCCTCCATGGTGTCATAATAGTTCCTTGCTTCTATTGGGCCCCATGCTGTAACAATCCATCCCTGGACCTTTTACAACCCCTGGTGTCAAAAGGGATTCTTAGATTGTTAGCCTGCATTGGGTCACAATGGTTCCTTGCTTCTCTTAACCTCTGTGGTGTCACAATGCATTCCATGCCCTGTTAGGCCACTTGGTGTTACAATGAATCATTTGATTCTTGGCTTTCATGGTGTCATAATGGTTCCTTGCTTCTATAGGTCCCCATGCTGTCACAGTTCATCGCTGCTCCTTTTGCGCACCCTGGTGTCAAAAGGGATTCTGAGATTAATAGCCTCCATTCTGTCACAATGGTTCCTTGCTTTTCTTAACCTCTGTGGTGTCACAATGGATTCCATGCCCTTTTAGGCCACTTGATGTCACAATGAATCATTTGATTCTTGGCCTCCATGGTGTCTAATTAGTTCCTCGCTTCTATTGATCAACATGCTTTCACAATTCATCCCTGGCCCTTTTACGCCCCCTGGTATCCCAAGGGATCATTAGATTGTTAACCTGCATTGGGTCACAATGGTTCCTTGCTTCTCTTAACCTCTGTGGTGTCACATTGCATCCCATGCCCTTTTAGGCCACTTGATGTCACAATGAATCATTTGATTCTTGGCCTCTATGGTGTCATAATGTTTCCATGTTTTTATTGTACCCCATGCTGTAACAATCCATCCCTGGCGCTTTTACAATCCCTAGTGTCACAAGGGATCATTAGATTGTTAGCCTGCATTGGGTCACAATGGTTCCTTGCTTTTCTTAACTTCTGTGGTGTCACAATGGATTTCATGCCCTTTTAGGCCACTTGATGTCACAATGAATCATTTG
Source organism: Cinclus cinclus (assembly GCF_963662255.1). Lineage (NCBI taxonomy): Eukaryota > Metazoa > Chordata > Aves > Passeriformes > Cinclidae > Cinclus > Cinclus cinclus. The sequence goes on along the minus strand of NW_026912265.1, from coordinate 311,058 downwards.
TTTCTTGGCCTCCATGGTGTCATAATAGTTCCTTGTTTCTATTGGTCCCCGTGCTGGAACAATCCATCACTGGCCCTTTTAAGCACCCTGGTGTCGAAAGGGATCCTTGGATAATTAGACTCCATTGGGTCACAATGGTTCCTTGCTTCTCTTTACCCCTGTGCTGCCACAATGCATCCCATGCCCTTTTAGGCCACTTGTTGTCACAATGAATTATTTGATTCTTGGCCTCCACGGTGGCATAATGGTTCCTTGCTACTATTGGGCCCCATGCTTTCCCAATTAATCCCTGGCCCTTTTAGGCCCATTGGTGTCACAAGGGATCCTGGGATTATTAGCCTCCATTGGGTCACAATGGATCCTTGCTTCTCTTAACCTCTGTGGTGTCACATTGCATCCCATGCCCTTTTAGGCCACTTGATGTCACAATGAATCATTTGATTCTTGGCCTCTAAGGTGTCATAATCTTTCCATGTTTTATTATGCCCCAGGATTTCACAATTCATACCTGGCCCTTTACAACCCCCTGGTGCCACAAGGGATCATTAGATTGTTAGCCTGCATTGGGTCACAATGGTTCCTTGCTTCTCTTAACCTCTGTGGTGTCACAATGGATTCCAAGCCCTTTTAGGCCACTTGGTCTTACAATGAACCATTTGATTCTTGGCCTTCATGGTGTCATAATGGTTCCTTGCTTCTATAGGTCCCCATGCTGTCACAGTTCATCCGTGGTCCTTTTTCGCCCCCTGGTGTCAAAAGGGATTCTTAGATTGTTAGCCTGCATTGGGTCACAATGGTTCCTTGCTTCTCTTAACCTCTGTGGTGTCACAATGCATCCCATGCCTTTTTAGGCCACTTGGTGTTGCAATGAATCATTTGATTCTTGGCCTCCATGGTGTCATAATGGTTCCTTGCTTCTATAGGTCCCCATGCTTTCACAGTTCATCCGTGGTCCTTTTGCGCCACCTGGTGTCAATAGGGATTCTGAGATTAATAGCCTCCATTCTGTCACAATGGTTCCTTAGTTTCCTTAACCCCTTTGGTGTCTCAATGCATCCCATGCCCTTTTAGGCCACTTGATGTCACAATGAATCATTTGATTCTTGGCCTCCAAGATGTCATAATAGTTCCTCGCTTCTACTGATCAACATGCTTTCAGAATTCATCCCTGGACCTTTTACAACCCCTGGTGTCACAATGGATCATTAGATTGTTAGCCTCCATTGGGTCACAATGGATCCTTGCTTCTCTTAACCTCTGTGGTGTCACAATGCATTCCAAGCCCTTTTAGGCCACTTGGTCTTACAATGAACTATTTGATTCTTGGCCTTCATGGTGTCATAATGGTTCCTTCTATAGGTCCCCATGCTGTCACAGTTCATCCGTTGTCCTTTTGCCCCCCCTGGTGACAAAAGAGATTCTTAGATTAATAGCCTCCATTCTGTCACAATGGTTCCTCAGTTTCCTTAGCCCCAGTGGTGTCACAATGCATCCCATGCCCTTTTAGGCCACTTGGTGTTACAATGAATCATTTGATTCTTGACCTCTATGGTGTCATAATATTTCCATGTTTTTATTGTGCCCCATGCTTTCACAATTCATCCCTGGCCCTATTACAACCCCTGGTGTCACAATGGATCATTAGATTGTTAGCCTGCATTGGGTCACAATGGTTCTTTGCTTCTCTTAACCTCTGTGGTGTCACAATGCATTCCAAGCCCTTTTAGGCCACTTGGTCTTACAATGAACCATTTGATTCTTGGCCTTCATGGTGTCATAATGGTTCCTTGCTTCTATAGGTCCCCATGCTGTCACAGTTCATCCGTGGTCCTTTTGCGCCCCCGGTGACAAAAGAGATTCTTAGATTAATAGCCTCCATTCTGTCACAATGGTTCCTTAGTTTCCTTAGCCCCTGTGGTGTCACAATGCATTCCATGCCCTTTTAGGCCATTTGATGTCACAATGAATCATTTGATGGTTGGCCTCCATGGTGTCATAATAGTTCCTTGCTTCTATTGGGCCCCATGCTGTAACAATCCATCCCTGGACCTTTTACAACCCCTGGTGTCAAAAGGGATTCTTAGATTGTTAGCCTGCATTGGGTCACAATGGATCCTTGCTTCTCTTAACCCCTGTGGTGTCACAATGCATCCCATGCCCTCTTAGGCCACTTGGTGTTACAATGAATCATTTGATTCTTGGCTTTCATGGTGTCATAATGGTTCCTTGCTTCTATAGGTCCCCATGCTGTCACAGTTCATTGCTGCTCCTTTTGCGCCCCCTGGTGTCAAAAGGGATTCTGAGATTAATAGCCTCCATTCTGTCACAATGGTTCCTTAGTTTCCTTAGCCCCTGTGGTGTCACAATGCATCCCATGCCCTTTTTGGGCCACTTGATGTCACAATGAATCATTTGATTCTTGGCCTCCATGGTGTCTAATTAGTTCCTCGCTTCTATTGATCAACATGCTTTCACAATTCATCCCTGGCCCTTTTACGCCCCCTGGTGTCCCAAGGGATCATTTGATTGTTAGCCTGCATTGGGTCACAATGATTCCTTGCTTCTCTTAACCTCTGTGGTGTCACATTGCATCCCATGCCCTTTTAGGCCACTTGATGTCACAATGAATCATTTGATTCTTGGCCTCTATGGTGTCATAATGTTTCCATGTTTTTATTGTACCCCATGCTGTAACAATCCATCCCTGGCGCTTTTACAATCCCTAGTGTCACAAGGGATCATTAGATTGTTAGCCTGCATTGGGTCACAATGGTTCCTTGCTTTTCTTAACCTCTGTGGTGTCACAATGGATTCCATGCCCTTTTAGGCCACTTGATGTCACAATGAATTATTTGATTCTTGGCCTCCACGGTGGCATAATGGTTCCTTGCTACTATTGGGCCCCATGCTTTCCCAATTAATCCCTGGCCCTTTTAGGCCCATTGGTGTCACAAGGGATCCTGGGATTATTAGCCTCCATTGGGTCACAATGGATCCTTGCTTCTCTTAACCTCTGTGGTGTCACATTGCATCCCATGCCCTTTTAGGCCACTTGATGTCACAATGAATCATTTGATTCTTGGCCTCTAAGGTGTCATAATCTTTCCATGTTTTATTATGCCCCAGGATTTCACAATTCATACCTGGCCCTTTACAACCCCCTGGTGCCACAAGGGATCATTAGATTGTTAGCCTGCATTGGGTCACAATGGTTCCTTGCTTCTCTTAACCTCTGTGGTGTCACAATGGATTCCAAGCCCTTTTAGGCCACTTGGTCTTACAATGAACCATTTGATTCTTGGCCTTCATGGTGTCATAATGGTTCCTTGCTTCTATAGGTCCCCATGCTGTCACAGTTCATCCGTGGTCCTTTTTCGCCCCCTGGTGTCAAAAGGGATTCTTAGATTGTTAGCCTGCATTGGGTCACAATGGTTCCTTGCTTCTCTTAACCTCTGTGGTGTCACAATGCATCCCATGCCTTTTTAGGCCACTTGGTGTTGCAATGAATCATTTGATTCTTGGCCTCAATGGTGTCATAATGGTTCCTTGCTTCTATAGGTCCCCATGCTTTCACAGTTCATCCGTGGTCCTTTTGCGCCACCTGGTGTCAATAGGGATTCTGAGATTAATAGCCTCCATTCTGTCACAATGGTTCCTTAGTTTCCTTAACCCCTGTGGTGTCACAATGCATCCCATGCCCTTTTAGGCCACTTGATGTCACAATGAATCATTTGATTCTTGGCCTCCATGATGTCATAATAGTTCCTCGATTCTATTGATCAACATGCTTTCACAATTCATCCCTGGACCTTTTACAACCCCTGGTGCCACAAGGGATCATTTGATTGTTAGCCTGCATTGGGTCACAATGGTTCCTTGCTTCTCTTAACCTCTGTGGTGTCACAATGCATTCCAAGCCCTTTTAGGCCACTTGGTCTTACAATGAACTATTTGATTCTTGGCCTTCATGGTGTCATAATGGTTCCTTCTATAGGTCCCCATGCTGTCACAGTTCATCCGTTGTCCTTTTGCCCCCCCTGGTGACAAAAGAGATTCTTAGATTAATAGCCTCCATTCTGTCACAATGGTTCCTCAGTTTCCTTAGCCCCAGTGGTGTCACAATGCATCCCATGCCCTTTTAGGCCACTTGGTGTTACAATGAATCATTTGATTCTTGACCTCTATGGTGTCATAATATTTCCATGTTTTTATTGTGCCCCATGCTTTCACAATTCATCCCTGGCCCTATTACAACCCCTGGTGTCACAATGGATCATTAGATTGTTAGCCTGCATTGGGTCACAATGGTTCTTTGCTTCTCTTAACCTCTGTGGTGTCACAATGCATTCCAAGCCCTTTTAGGCCACTTGGTCTTACAATGAACCATTTGATTCTTGGCCTTCATGGTGTCATAATGGTTCCTTGCTTCTATAGGTCCCCATGCTGTCACAATTCATCCGTGGTCCTTTTGCGCCCCCGGTGACAAAAGAGATTCTTAGATTAATAGCCTCCATACTGTCACAATGGTTCCTTAGTTTCCTTAGCCCCTGTGGTGTCACAATGCATTCCATGCCCTTTTAGGCCATTTGATGTCACAATGAATCATTTGATGGTTGGCCTCCATGGTGTCATAATAGTTCCTTGCTTCTATAGGTCCCCATGCTGTAACAATCCATCCCTGGACCTTTTACAACCCCTGGTGTCAAAAGGGATTCTTAGATTGTTAGCCTGCATTGGGTCACAATGGTTCCTTGCTTCTCTTAACCCCTGTGGTGTCACAATGCATCCCATGCCCTCTTAGGCCACTTGGTGTTACAATGAATCATTTGATTCTTGGCTTTCATGGTGTCATAATGGTTCCTTGCTTCTATAGGTCCCCATGCTGTCACAGTTCATTGCTGCTCCTTTTGCGCCCCCTGGTGTCAAAAGGGATTCTGAGATTAATAGCCTCCATTCTGTCACAATGGTTCCTTAGTTTCCTTAGCCCCTGTGGTGTCACAATGCATCCCATGCCCTTTTAGGCCACTTGATGTCACAATGAATCATTTGATTCTTGGCCTCCATGGTGTCTAATTAGTTCCTCGCTTCTATTGATCAACATGCTTTCACAATTCATCCCTGGCCCTTTTACGCCCCCTGGTGTCCCAAGGGATCATTAGATTGTTAACCTGCATTGGGTCACAATGGTTCCTTGCTTCTCTTAACCTCTGTGGTGTCACATTGCATCCCATGCCCTTTTAGGCCACTTGATGTCACAATGAATCATTTGATTCTTGGCCTCTATGGTGTCATAATGTTTCCATGTTTTTATTGTACCCCATGCTGTAACAATCCATCCCTGGCGCTTTTACAATCCCTAGTGTCACAAGGGATCATTAGATTGTTAGCCTGCATTGGGTCACAATGGTTCCTTGCTTTTCTTAACCTCTGTGGTGTCACAATGGATTCCATGCCCTTTTAGGCCACTTGATGTCACAATGAATTATTTGATTCTTGGCCTCCACGGTGGCATAATGGTTCCTTGCTACTATTGGGCCCCATGCTTTCCCAATTAATCCCTGGCCCTTTTAGGCCCATTGGTGTCACAAGGGATCCTGGGATTATTAGCCTCCATTGGGTCACAATGGATCCTTGCTTCTCTTAACCTCTGTGGTGTCACATTGCATCCCATGCCCTTTTAGGCCACTTGATGTCACAATGAATCATTTGATTCTTGGCCTCTAAGGTGTCATAATCTTTCCATGTTTTATTATGCCCCAGGATTTCACAATTCATACCTGGCCCTTTACAACCCCCTGGTGCCACAAGGGATCATTAGATTGTTAGCCTGCATTGGGTCACAATGGTTCCTTGCTTCTCTTAACCTCTGTGGTGTCACAATGGATTCCAAGCCCTTTTAGGCCACTTGGTCTTACAATGAACCATTTGATTCTTGGCCTTCATGGTGTCATAATGGTTCCTTGCTTCTATAGGTCCCCATGCTGTCACAGTTCATCCGTGGTCCTTTTTCGCCCCCTGGTGTCAAAAGGGATTCTTAGGTTGTTAGCCTGCATTGGGTCACAATGGTTCCTTGCTTCTCTTAACCTCTGTGGTGTCACAATGCATCCCATGCCTTTTTAGGCCACTTGGTGTTGCAATGAATCATTTGATTCTTGGCCTCCATGGTGTCATAATGGTTCCTTGCTTCTATAGGTCCCCATGCTTTCACAGTTCATCCGTGGTCCTTTTGCGCCACCTGGTGTCAATAGGGATTCTGAGATTAATAGCCTCCATTCTGTCACAATGGTTCCTTAGTTTCCTTAACCCCTGTGGTGTCACAATGCATCCCATGCCCTTTTAGGCCTCTTGATGTCACAATGAATCATTTGATTCTTGGCCTCCATGATGTCATAATAGTTCCTCGATTCTATTGATCAACATGCTTTCACAATTCATCCCTGGACCTTTTACAACCCCTGGTGCCACAAGGGATCATTAGATTGTTAGCCTGCATTGGGTCACAATGGTTCCTTGCTTCTCTTAACACCTGCGGTGTCACAATGCATTCCATGCCCTTTTAGGGCACTTGGCGTTACAATGAATCATTTGAATCTTGGCCTTCATGGTGTCATAATGGTTCCTTCTATAGTTCCCCATGCTGTCACAGTTCATCCGTGGTCCTTTTGCGCCCCCTGGTGACAAAAGAGATTCTTAGATTAATAGCCTCCATTCTGTCACAATGGTTCCTTAGCTTCCTTAGCCCCAGTGGTGTCACAATGCATCCCATGCCCTTTTAGGCCACTTGATGTCACAATGAATCATTTGATTCTTGGCCTCCATGGTGTCTAATTAGTTCCTCGCTTCTATTGATCAACATGCTTTCACAATTCATCCCTGGCCCTTTTACGACCCCTGGTGTCCCAAGGGATCATTAGTTTGTTAACCTGCATTGGGTCACAATGGTTCCTTGCTTCTCTTAACCTCTGTGGTGTCACAATGCATCCCATGCCCTTTTAGGCCACTTGATGTTCCAATGAATCATTTGATTCTTGGCCTTCATGGTGTCATAATGGTTCCTTGATTCTATAGGTCCCCATGCTGTCACAGTTCATCCGTGGTCCTTTTTCGCCCCCTGGTGTCAAAAGGGATTCTGAGATTAATAGCCTCCATTCTGTCACAATGGTTCCTTAGTTTCCTTAACCCCTTTGGTGTCTCAATGCATCCCATGCCCTTTTAGGCCACTTGATGTCACAATGAATCATTTGATTCTTGGCCTCCAAGATGTCATAATAGTTCCTCGCTTCTACTGATCAACATGCTTTCAGAATTCATCCCTGGACCTTTTACAACCCCTGGTGTCACAATGGATCATTAGATTGTTAGCCTCCATTGGGTCACAATGGATCCTTGCTTCTCTTAACCTCTGTGGTGTCACAATGCATTCCAAGCCCTTTTAGGCCACTTGGTCTTACAATGAACTATTTGATTCTTGGCCTTCATGGTGTCATAATGGTTCCTTCTATAGGTCCCCATGCTGTCACAGTTCATCCGTTGTCCTTTTGCCCCCCCTGGTGACAAAAGAGATTCTTAGATTAATAGCCTCCATTCTGTCACAATGGTTCCTCAGTTTCCTTAGCCCCAGTGGTGTCACAATGCATCCCATGCCCTTTTAGGCCACTTGGTGTTACAATGAATCATTTGATTCTTGACCTCTATGGTGTCATAATATTTCCATGTTTTTATTGTGCCCCATGCTTTCACAATTCATCCCTGGCCCTATTACAACCCCTGGTGTCACAATGGATCATTAGATTGTTAGCCTGCATTGGGTCACAATGGTTCCTTGCTTTTCTTAACCTCTGTGGTATCACAATGGATTCCATGCCCTTTTAGGCCACTTGATGTCACAATGAATTATTTGATTCTTGGCCTCCACGGTGGCATAATGGTTCCTTGCTACTATTGGGCCCCATGCTTTCCCAATTAATCCCTGGCCCTTTTAGGCCCATTGGTGTCACAAGGGATCCTGGGATTATTAGCCTCCATTGGGTCACAATGGATCCTTGCTTCTCTTAACCTCTGTGGTGTCACATTGCATCCCATGCCCTTTTAGGCCACTTGATGTCACAATGAATCATTTGATTCTTGGCCTCTAAGGTGTCATAATCTTTCCATGTTTTATTATGCCCCAGGATTTCACAATTCATACCTGGCCCTTTACAACCCCCTGGTGCCACAAGGGATCATTAGATTGTTAGCCTGCATTGGGTCACAATGGTTCCTTGCTTCTCTTAACCTCTGTGGTGTCACAATGGATTCCAAGCCCTTTTAGGCCACTTGGTCTTACAATGAACCATTTGATTCTTGGCCTTCATGGTGTCATAATGGTTCCTTGCTTCTATAGGTCCCCATGCTGTCACAGTTCATCCGTGGTCCTTTTTCGCCCCCTGGTGTCAAAAGGGATTCTTAGATTGTTAGCCTGCATTGGGTCACAATGGTTCCTTGCTTCTCTTAACCTCTGTGGTGTCACAATGCATCCCATGCCTTTTTAGGCCACTTGGTGTTGCAATGAATCATTTGATTCTTGGCCTCAATGGTGTCATAATGGTTCCTTGCTTCTATAGGTCCCCATGCTTTCACAGTTCATCCGTGGTCCTTTTGCGCCACCTGGTGTCAATAGGGATTCTGAGATTAATAGCCTCCATTCTGTCACAATGGTTCCTTAGTTTCCTTAACCCCAGTGGTGTCACAATGCATCCCATGCCCTTTTAGGCCTCTTGATGTCACAATGAATCATTTGATTCTTGGCCTCCATGATGTCATAATAGTTCCTCGATTCTATTGATCAACATGCTTTCACAATTCATCCCTGGACCTTTTACAACCCCTGGTGCAACAAGGGATCATTTGATTGTTAGCCTGCATTGGGTCACAATGGTTCCTTGCTTCTCTTAACACCTGCGGTGTCACAATGCATTCCATGCCCTTTTAGGGCACTTGGCGTTACAATGAATCATTTGATTCTTGGCCTTCATGGTGTCATAATGGTTCCTTCTATAGTTCCCCATGCTGTCACAGTTCTTCCGTGGTCCTTTTGCGCCCCCTGGTGACAAAAGAGATTCTTAGATTAATAGCCTCCATTCTGTCACAATGGTTCCTTAGCTTCCTTAGCCCCTGAGGAGTCACAATGCATCCCATGCCCTTTTAGGCCACTTGATGTCACAATGAATCATTTGATTCTTGGCCTCCATGGTGTCTAATTAGTTCCTCGCTTCTATTGATCAACATGCTTTCACAATTCATCCCTGGCCCTTTTACGCCCCCTGGTGTCCCAAGGGATCATTAGATTGTTAACCTGCATTGGGTCACAATGGTTCCTTGCTTCTCTTAACCTCTGTGGTGTCACAATGCATCCCATGCCCTTTTAGGCCACTTGATGTTCCAATGAATCATTTGATTCTTGGCCTTCATGGTGTCATAATGGTTCCTTGATTCTATAGGTCCCCATGCTGTCACAGTTCATCCGTGGTCCTTTTTCGCCCCCTGGTGTCAAAAGGGATTCTTAGATTGTTAGCCTCCATTGGGTCACAATGGATCCTTGCTTCTCTTAACCTCTGTGGTGTCACAATGCATCCCATGCCTTTTTAGGCCACTTGGTGTTGCAATGAATCATTTGATTCTTGGCCTCAATGGTGTCATAATGGTTCCTTGCTTCTATAGGTCCCCATGCTGTCACAGTTCATCCGTGGTCCTTTTTCGCCCCCTGGTGTCAAAAGGGATTCTTAGATTGTTAGCCTGCATTGGGTCACAATGGTTCCTTGCTTCTCTTAACCTCTGTGGTGTCACAATGCATCCCATGCCTTTTTAGGCCACTTGGTGTTGCAATGAATCATTTGATTCTTGGCCTCAATGGTGTCATAATGGTTCCTTGCTTCTATAGGTCCCCATGCTTTCACAGTTCATCCGTGGTCCTTTTGCGCCACCTGGTGTCAATAGGGATTCTGAGATTAATAGCCTCCATTCTGTCACAATGGTTCCTTAGTTTCCTTAACCCCAGTGGTGTCACAATGCATCCCATGCCCTTTTAGGCCTCTTGATGTCACAATGAATCATTTGATTCTTGGCCTCCATGATGTCATAATAGTTCCTCGATTCTATTGATCAACATGCTTTCACAATTCATCCCTGGACCTTTTACAACCCCTGGTGCAACAAGGGATCATTTGATTGTTAGCCTGCATTGGGTCACAATGGTTCCTTGCTTCTCTTAACCTCTGTGGTGTCACAATGCATCCCATGCCTTTTTAGGCCACTTGGTGTTGCAATGAATCATTTGATTCTTGGCCTCAATGGTGTCATAATGGTTCCTTGCTTCTATAGGTCCCCATGCTTTCACAGTTCATCCGTGGTCCTTTTGCGCCACCTGGTGTCAATAGGGATTCTGAGATTAATAGCCTCCATTCTGTCACAATGGTTCCTTAGTTTCCTTAACCCCAGTGGTGTCACAATGCATCCCATGCCCTTTTAGGCCTCTTGATGTCACAATGAATCATTTGATTCTTGGCCTCCATGATGTCATAATAGTTCCTCGATTCTATTGATCAACATGCTTTCACAATCCATCCCTGGACCTTTTACAACCCCTGGTGCAACAAGGGATCATTTGATTGTTAGCCTGCATTGGGTCACAATGGTTCCTTGCTTCTCTTAACACCTGCGGTGTCACAATGCATTCCATGCCCTTTTAGGGCACTTGGCGTTACAATGAATCATTTGAATCTTGGCCTTCATGGTGTCATAATGGTTCCTTGCTTCTATAGGTCCCCATGCTGTCAGAGTTCATCCGTGGTCCTTTTGCGCCCCCTGGTGACAAAAGAGATTCTTAGATTAATAGCCTCCATTCTGTCACAATGGTTCCTTAGCTTCCTTAGCCCCTGTGGAGTCACAATGCATCCCATGCCCTTTTAGGCCACTTGATGTCACAATGAATCATTTGATTCTTGGCCTCCATGGTGTCTAATTAGTTCCTCGCTTCTATTGATCAACATGCTTTCACAATTCATCCCTGGCCCTTTTACG